>NC_056737.1:1026428279-1026558279 GCF_019279795.1 Protopterus annectens
ACGTCTCTGTCGCATACACTGGATGGCGTATGTTGAAGTGTAATATCCAGAAGCAGAACCCATGCAGTCAGATGTAATACACAATAGTCTCATTGTACATGTCAGTCCCACCCATGTACACCTGTGCACCCTAACCTGCTAGCATCCGTGTGCAGCTATACACCCACACACAATGTGCATACCTGAAATGTGGTAAGATGTTTGTGTTAGGCAATGCCACGCGGCCAAACGCATTCACATGTCACCAACCCACCTCAGGTACAGATATGTAAATGGCTGCATGTGAATGTGTCTGCAGAATGTGTACATCCCGCATGTGGTATGTACCCGTCGAAAACATATAGGTTTGCATGCGACACGGTGCACATAACTGTACACATGTGGACAAGTCGGGTTGTTGAACCACCGCATCGATGTTCAGCTATGCAGTGAAGTCGATCACATATAGCGGAACACGTGCCTATCAAACAGGACGTCCTAACAGGGTGCTACAGGCAAAGAAGGGAAGGTGGGACATCACATGTGGAGAGTAGCGTTGCCGGACGGCCAAATACACACGGTCAAGGTAAAGGACGGAACAACATGCATATGGCCGGATGGATGTTGTTCAAAATATATATAGAAACACATATGAAGTGCCAGTTTAGACTCGAAATACTATATAATGCATTGAATTGTACCGCATAATATGGCAGTAGAAGTAAGCCTGCATGTAATTGGTGAAGCTAAGCTGTAGTGTGATGGAATTCTGATCCTGGCAGTAACCAGTACAGCAGGCTTATGTCTGTCAGCATTAATTATCTGCTGGGTTACAGAACAATAAATGTATGTACATGCATAACATCACCCCTTCCTCTGAGGAGGATGGCCTTGTGAGCTCAATCGAAGATAACAGTACAACTCCTTACCAGAGAGACAAAGCAACGTATTAAGAAATTAACTGAGTACTGTATCGAACAGTCTAGGGTCCTTGAAACAGTTACAATCACAGAAGGACAGTGTAATTGACAAGGTGCCTTGCAAGGCTGTGTTATTCTCATGGGAAAACATTTTAAAAGCACGACCCCAGCACCCACGTATGTATAGACTATTGTGGACCATAGTGATGGAAATGCCCTGTGACCGACCACGCCAGTAAGGTGGGCAAAAGAAACTGCTTACTGTATAGAGTCAGACAAAACTCTCATACTTGGACTGTATATGATTTAGCCTGCCTGTGTACACTACTAAAACTTTCTGAACCCGAGCCTCCTGTGTTATTGACTGTCACTTAGAAAAGCCTACTGATAACTACAGTCTGGTTTTAACAACTTATTTGACATTGTGATCCTTGTAATCCGAATTCCTTGGTAAGCTACAGGTCAGAGTGCATGGCTGGTTAGACATCTACGCAGGAGAATTTGCCTAAATGGTTCTTCTTGAATGAAAAGACCTCCGACTGAATTGTTGTGTGTAAAGAGGCTGTTTACTGTCTGATCTGTGGCTGAAAAGCGGAAAACTGGATCCCAAGAAGAAATCGTGCAGCCTTAAACAGGAGGCTCAGGTAAGGAGTGTTTGCCTCTTTGTCTCTATTGTAGATCAGGGACCAGACTACATTTTGTTTCTGTTAACAGTTGTGATAGCGGGTCGAAGACCTATCCAAATACTGGTAAATCTGAACATAGGTCAGGGGAACACACAGCAGAGTAAATAGTCATTGTAGACACTACAGTGGATACAGGGAAGGAGACACCACGTGGTATGAGAGAAGGGCATGAGCAGTCGGTAGAGGATATGGGAGATTATTGAAGAAACAGATCATGTGATCCACGTTTGACGGTGACGTGAAGTATATGCAATCGCAGAGAGCACATAATGTGAGTTATCCAGCAAAATGGGGTAATAAATACGACATTGATGGTATATTGCACAAAATATCGTTACTGAAACATTGTAATCCCTGAAAATGTGATGCACATGTTCTACGGTAAACACCTGTTCCACCCTGAGAGGGACAGTCCCTCTTTGGCCAGTTTTGTCCTGCAAACAAACCGAACAAATGGCAAATGTCCTGATATCTCAGGACAAACATTTCCCAGATATATTTCAAAATGGTAGCATAAAACAGTAATTTTGTATCTGGAACAACAAAATATCATAATAAACAGAATAAGCAACCGAAATGCTACAACAATTGGTCGCTCTCCTGGCAAAAAGTGAAATCCTGTCCTATGTACTGGCCGTGGGTATGCTTTTTCCTGGAAAATTACACGTTCCACTAATGTCCCACATTGTGCATTTGAAAAGGTGGCAGCCCTAAGATGTGCAGGCGACAAAACAGCGACAATTGGGTATCCGTCATGCACATAGGTGGATTGAGGTAGTGAATTGAAGGGAACAGAACACTACAAATGTCAAAGCATCATACGTACACAGAGAAGATCATAATACAGTAGTACCGATAGCCCCCCCCCCACAACACCCTACCACCTCCGATACCACATCCAGGATATGAAAGGGGAGGGCAGGCTAGTCCCCACATCGTTATCCTGTGGCAACTGTGGTAGCACTACGACCAAATGTAACAGTAGCAATTGAACCCTCATCCCGAACCCAGAACATACCTAGGAACACCCGAGTAAGAAGACAGTCACTAGAACAGAGTGAGGATATCTGTCAATTAATTGAAGTACCGAACCCTCATGCAGGACAGGAAGGCCAGGACCCAACCCCCGTAGTGTATAGACCGTGGACACCAGATGATATCTGTAAAGTCACAAAGGGAATTCCCCATCTACAAAGTAATCGCTATTCACCATGCAATACCCCTGTATCTTCTGATAGAAAAGCAAAGGGGGAATGGCGGATGGTACAGTATGTACAAGCTGTAAATCATGTAATAATACTTAGGGTAGCGATGGTGCCAGACCCACACACTATATTCAATGCTATGAACACGCCACAGAAGTATCTTACCGTGGTACATATAAGCTATGCTCCTTTGCAATACCTATACATCCAGATAGTCCGTATTGCTTTGTATGTACATTCAGGGTAACAGATACAGCCATACCCGGCTATCGCTGGATACTGTGAGAGTACAACGATATTCACACAGAAGATGACTAGCTACATTCTGGTGTTAACTCCTCACGGGCACAGTCAAGTTCTACTTTATGTGGATGATATTCTGCTTATGCCCCTACCCAGCAGCAATGTATGGAAGATACAATAGCATTATTCAGATATTCAGCAGAACAGGGACATAAAGTAAGCAAGCATAAATTGCAACTACAGAGAATACAGGTCAAGTACCTGGGATATGTGGTATCCAAGTAGGGTAGAACATCACATTACTATAGGACGGTAGCAATTTCATAAGCACACAAGCCAACTAACAAGAAGGGAATGAAGTCCTGTCTGGGCCGACTAACATTTGACAAAGCTGGTTACCAAACAATGCTTTGGAATCCGCTGTATTGTCTGCCTTAATCTTTAATACACCTATGGCAGCACAACACATACTACACTAGATTACAGTAGCAGAAACAGCTTTCTGCAGACTAGAACGATTGACAGCTTCAACATCTGTAGTAGGTCTCCTGAATAATCATAACACATGTTGTCAGACTGTAGATTGTAAGCGGAGATATATGACGTCAGTCTTGATGCAACAGCATGGAAGTAAGCAACGCTACATAGCTCACTACTCATTGCAGTTGGACACTGTGGTATGGTCAGTGCCACATTGTGTACAGGCGGTTGTTGTAGCACCCATGGCAGTACAGGCCCCGCCTTAATGTTACTAGACCACCCTCTCACTGTGAGAATGTGTCATGCAGTTGCGATCAGTCTGCTGCAAGAGAAGATAGCATTCCTGACCCATGCTAGACATTTGTCTTGTTTGACCATACCACTGAGTCAACCTCATATGGTGATTGAACGTTGTACAACATGAAACCTATCAACGCCACGTCCGACACCTGTGTATGGCACACCACACAGTTGCCTATACGAAATGGATTAAATAACTACACACAGACATGATATCACTGATATACCCTTAGATGATGCAGAGGTGACAATTAATGTGTACGGATCATGTAGACAGAGTCCAACAGGAACGAATCAAGTAGGGTATGCAGTAGTTATTGATAATGAGATTGTAGACGGCCAAACCCTGCAGCATAACGTGTCTGCTCAAGCAGCAGAATAGATAGCTTTAACACGTGCTTGTACTGTAGTGGAAAACTGATGTGTGGACATATGTCCCGATAGTCAGTATGTTGTCTGTACAGTGCATGTTTATGAGCAGCAGTGGAAGAATAGGGAATGATAACATCCACCGGTAAACCGATTAATCATGCGCAATTGATCTTGAATGCATTAGACTCCATTCAGTTACCCACTAAAGTAGGTAATTGTAAATGTGCAAGTCATAGAAAGCAACAGGATAACAGTAGGAAAGGTAAGGCATGAGCTCATGCATCTGCAAAACAAGCAGCCTCACAGTTGGAAAGTGTTTGTGTGAATGAGGAATGACAAACCTCAGACAGTTTAGATGTAGAAATTTTACAAACAATGCAAACATCAACTACGAAAGCAGAAAAGCCGACGTGGGTATGACAAGGAGCAATCCCTGAACACGGACTGCACATATCCACAGTGATAAAGCCAATATTAACGTCTAATGTATTCAGATATGCGGCTTTGTGGAGCCATGGGTAGAGACATGTCTCAACAGGGGGGACGGTACATTTGGTTAACAGAATACCCCTAACATACGGAATTACGAACCACATACAAACATCATGAGCAGCGTGTCACATTTGCAGTAGATATCATGCACAGGGAGCATTTAAACCGAAGGGAGTGAGTTTACCTACACCACCATAACTGTTCCGTACTATTTGTATGGAGTTCATACATCTGAATAAATGTGAAGGGAACAAATACTGTTTAGTGATTACACATATATATAATCATAATGGGTAGAAGCATTCCCAACCATGAATCCGGATGCAGCAGCAGTGGCAAAGGTGCCAGTAAAATAAAGTATCCCTAGATCTGGCATGCTGTAAAGAAGCTACAGTGACAATAGAACACATGTAGTGAACCAGACAATCACGCAACCTGGGGGATTATTTTGTATTTCCATGAATGTAAATTGCATGTACAACCCACAGTCAGCATGACTGCTGGTGCCGTAAAGTGGGATCGAGAAATAAGTAGAGGAGGTTGGTGGGTGACATCCAGATGACTTACATGTGCTGTCTACCTCTAGCATTGCTGAGCATGACAACTGTTCCAAATGTAAAGTGCTGCACGCACTTGAGTAGTATGTGGAATGGCATATCATGTGCCAGAGTGGAAAGCTGTCATGCCTGCAGAGCCGGAGGTCGATGGCTCATTAGCAGGTGACATGAGAGGATTGTTAACCAATAACACTGTTCTTCAGTTAAAGTTTTTACAGATAAAGAGCAAACGAAGACGGACGCATAGCTGACACCAGTATCCTGTGTGTATGTCACTGTTATCCAAAGAACATTATTGGCAAGTGGAAAGTGTGAAGGTCTGTACCAGCTCCTGTTGGCAACGCCTACTGCAGTAAAGTTTGCAGAGAGGTCGTCCTGGGTCCACCTCACATTTTTCAAACCGGTAAAGGATATCAAGTCTGATTGACATCTTGTAGCTGATATACCATAGAGCCTGAATCACCCGGGCAAGACTGAATAACAATACAAAGCAACCCCAAAGACATTTTTGTTTGCTGTCTTAATGGTTATACACCTATTAACCATGTTTGTGTTTACTTTACATTTGCTGGGACCTTACCTGCACATAACTACACGGATACAAATACTGATACATGATGAACTGGCCACAGAGTGTCTTCCACACTTCAACAAATACCTAGGCATGACGTGTGTGCATATACAGACTATGAACACTTTAAATTGCTGTGTTTGTACTGCCATACGTACATCATATGGAGGACTTCTGATGCATGTTGTCCCCTTGGGGATAGATTGAGACTTGTGAATATCTACACTTTGATACAGGTTCTGTGAGATCACAGGACAACGTGGCACTGTACTTACCTGTTACACAAAAAGGAATTGTATGTTATCATAAACATGATACAGTTTCAGTTTGTGGGAGTATTTGTAACATAACTGTGTCTTACGAATGTCATATAACAGCCAAAGATCACAGTACTACTTGTAGCACCATTCATTATTTGTATTGAAACATCATGAGAACAATGTGGAAGGATGTGCAGAAACATCCTGAATTGTATAAACAGTCCTCTGTTAGAGACAGGAAAATGTTACATGCAGAGGTAACCCGCATCAGTAGTAAAGTAGAATATTGTTATGTTGTTTGTGGGAAAAAGCATATCAATGGTTACCTGGGAATTGGTCCGCAGTTGTTATTTGGGTTATCTGGCTCCAGTCACATGACATACTGCACAATTGCCTCTGGGTGCGAACGCATCTATAACACATATAGCTCGAAGAACTGGGAACACAGTCGAGAAACCTAGTAATCCAGTGGGTGAAATGGAAGCTGTTCTGACATTCCAGTCTTCTGCAAGAGATAAAGGAATACCGATTCATATGGACTTGTGTGACAGCGTCATAACCTGGGCTGGAACACTCCCAGCTTGTGGAGTAGTGAAATCAATCAGGAAACAGAGGAAGTTATCAAAACCTGTCGGAGGGATGATGAATGTGACTTTCCACTCTTGAACTTGTGACTGATGAACTGGATGCAATGAGAACTGTTGTGTCACAAAATGTAATAGCGCACGACTGCACCGTGGCGCGAGAATTGTGCGTCGGCGCTTATTAAAGAAGATCGCTGTGTCCAACTACCACATGAAAAGACCAAAATCAATGCCCACCTAGAGGTAATACAGCAGGTGTCATCCATGGCGGAACCAGGCCCAAACCCACTGACGAACCATTTCCACAAACCATTTGGTGGATGGGGTCAGTCATACTGAATATCATGATTGCCATTTGTGTTGTTCTGCTCATATTGGGAGCATGTGTCTATTGCTGGATACTTTGCATGTAAGTATTAGTCAGGGACTCTGGCGACATATCTGTACCCGAGACTATGTATCAAGACCTGTAGTGGTATTTGTCAATAGAAAATGCAATCCTTCTTGAAATGTACAACAAATTACTTGCCTAGTTAAACGTTCCAGAGAGGAAGAGGCTAGGGAATGAAATAATGTTGTATATGTTTCTGGATAGAATAGAAGCAATCAAAGGAGGGAGAATGTTAGCAAAATACATATTTAAACATATATATGACGTGCAACTTTAGAAGCAAATAGTGTATAATGCATATTATTCTATCTTACAATATGGCAGTAGAGCTTATCATGCATGTAATTGCCTGTAGTGTAGCTGCAGTGTGATTGAACCCTGACCCTAGCAGTAACCAGTGCAGCAGGTGTATGTCATTCAGCATTAGTCATCTGCTCGGTTAGAGAATAATACATGTATGTACAGGTATATCTGTCATCCTTCCACTGAGGAGGATAGGCTTGTGAGCTGTAACACAGAGTACAGCTGCTCAGCAAAGAGACAAAGGAACCTAGTAGGAAATGGAGTGAGGACCGGATCTGAACAGTGTTGGAACCGTGACAGAGCAGAATTTACCGTAGTACAGTCTAATTGAATATGTGGCTCGCAAGGTTGTGCTATCCTCATGGGAAAACATTTAATAAGCATTACCTGAGCACTGTTGTAGGAATACAACGTTGTGGACTCTAGCAATGTAAATGCCTTGTGACTGACCACATCATTAATGTGTGCAAAAGATGATAATATACACAATGCTCATACAGATGTAACATGTATAGAGTACAACAAATGTCTACACTTTTACTGCATAGTACTTTGCCTCCTGCTGCACAGTAGTAAAACGTTATTAATCTCAGCTTCCTGTGTTATTGACTGTCATTTTGAAAATATGAATGAGTGTTACAGTTTGATTTAAACAACTTAATTGACAGATGTGTACGTTCTAGCATGGGAATAGGTCAAGCCAACCATCACAATGTCCATGTGTACCACATACAAACAGCCAGTAACACGCAGTAGTAGTGCATGAAGGCATACGACTGTGGGAATAGTACAGGACATATGGCAGGTGCCAAGTGCAGATGCATGACACAAACCCCAGGATGGGTGTCCCTGCAAAGAGGAACATGTGCCAACCACAACTCCCACAGATGTACCGGCAATAAAAACACATGGCAAACACACAGAAACACAACTGTCCAACACACGACTGCAACGGAGCCTGGTCAAACACCAACATGAAGCATGCACAAACAGGGACTTGTGTAATGTTTGCCTTAACACCCCCCATAGGCCAAAGAAGAATAGAATGGACATATGCATGTAATGTTGTGAAGGATGTGGTAGTCCTCAGTATCACAGTGTTAGGGACACAGATACACTGTCATCAACTGTGACGTATGTGCACTGTACACAGCATACCTGCATGTAATACAGAGGACAATCATGTGCCACAGAAATATACACTGGAGAAAGAGTATAGGGGATAGACAATTGTAAATGTGACAAACTATGAATATAGGTTCATATGACCATAGGTACAGGGTAGGCCATCGTCCCAGGTTCAGCCATAAAACTACACCATAGTTAGGATGACTTTGCCAACTTTCTGTGCTTCAGATAAAATACTCATGATTTTGCTGTACCTCCATCAAGCAGCGATAATGATGTAATCCCTGGCATATACCTGCAATTCTCCATCCAATGGACAACATACCCACGAACAAGGCTAGGAAGGATCTCTGTCTCACATGTACTGTGATGTAGATCCACAGCATTATGAGTGTCTGGGTGATATATGTGTCACTCAAACACATCCCATTAATGACCGTGACAAGGTAAATGTCACCTGCCCTAGTGGTTCTGGGGGATGCAGATACAGTAGGTGAAGCATACACATGACATATGGGTTGACATGGCCTCGTATGTCAGGCACAGGTCAACACTAAACAGCAGGTATGTGACGTAATGTGGCAGGGGTCCTACAAGTGGGGCAGCATTACACAAAATGATGTCATCCTGCATCTGTACGACAATTAACCTATGAGGGCTTCCCAGCTGCTGTAGGTGTATGGTCAGATACAGTCTGAATGGGGCAATGTAGTAAATCATAGGTGTAACACGCAATGGGTACAAGGAGACAATGACCTAGCCTGATGTAGATGTGAATCCCTGCACAAACAGGTGGGCAATGTAGAAGTCCCACACAACCACGATAGCAACGTGTGTGTTGAATGAATGGTGACCGACAAACTCTGTCCCCTGATCCCTGGTAATCACCCCTGTGCTGAGTGGACAGCCACCTGTATGCTGGACAGGGGTGACCTAGTAGTTCTCCACAGGTATGATGTTGCATTACTTAGCATTTAGCTGTGGGACATGTCCCTGACAGCAGATATGCATATCTGGGAGGCCCCTTCCAAGGGCAACTGTGTCAGATGTCCGTCCCACTATGGCACCTGCTTTGCAGTCATCTACAAACAATGTTGCCCACAAACCCCTGTGTGTGCCTGTACCGTGGAAATGTAGATGTATGACAGGAGTGGACCCACGGAAGGGCCCCATGGGACACCACTTGCGACAGGCAGTAGGTCTGACACGCTGCCAGCAACTATGACTGTGTGGGTTGTGTCGCATAGACAGTTTCCAACACATTCTGTGATGTACGTGTCCACATCCCAGCCAATGGGTTTATCAACGATACTTGAGGGGGGTAATGTGATGAAGGCCTTTGCCAGGTCGAGGTAGGCTGTATGGACTGCAACACCCCCATCAATGGCCTCGGTGACTGTCCCGAAAATTTCACCCATGCCTTAAAGGCATGAACCGCCCCTGAACAAGACAAACCGTGTTGGATGCAAAGTATGTATGTCCCCTATGCAGTCATATACGAGCCGCAGTATGATCCCTCCCCATGTCTTTGCAGATAGGTCTCCTCATGGTAATGGGACAGTAATAACCAGGCTCAGTGGAGGCATTGGCCCTGTGACGTGGGACTACAGTTGCCATGCAACACAACCTGGGTACCTTACCTGAGGTGAGGCTACAAAGAAATAGCTGTCCTAACTGTGGGTCTAATACCTCAATGAGATAGTGGAGTACACAGTGGGGTCACCAGCTGGTCTCATGGATGCTATGTCCACTACCCTGGAGAGAGCATGTCCCACCTGTGTGTCACAGAACATTTGTTGACCACAAACCGCTGGTACAGACATCTTCTCATGTGTGGGGGAGGGTGTGGAGATGTCCATACTGGACTTGTCAGCCTGTTTGTTGGCAATGTGTGTATGTTGAGTAAACCCCACCTCTTTGTGAACCCAGTCAGAGCATATGTGGGAGTGACCTCCCAGGTGTTGAGCATAGCAACTGATGGTGGTATGATTGTCAGCCAGGTCCATGTAGGTATATCTGTGGAATGTGCCCTGGACCATGGCACGACAGTGTGTAACTCTACACATATGATGACCAAGGGTGTCATACCTCACAAGGTGTCTGCTCCACCTTGTAGTAGCCACCTCCTCGTGTTGTACATCCTGTGTATGGCTGGGGTACACCACACTGGATGCTTGGCATTGGTACAATGAACCACAGTTGGTTAAGTGAATGCCAGGTTCATGCAGTCCTGTAGGTACTGGTAGATGGCAAATGTGATTGATGCAGTGGCTGCAGTACTGTCGACCACTGGCTCAGGGTCCTTAAAGGAGACCACAGTAGTGTGCAGAATTGTGTAGTCTGCCTCTGAGCAAGCAATGTGTATGGTAACTGGCAACACTCGCAGCAACGGATGCCAATAGCAGAAGCCAATGTCCAAATAACATAGATTAACATCTGCATGATAATATGTCTTATCATACATGTATTGACACATGTGTGCTAATTACAATTGCAAATGGCCGGTAAGACTGGCCTAAAGTTCCCGTGATGTACACAGTCTGGAGGTGTTGTTCCGATAATAAAGTGGCAATACCACCCAATCGTGACCGCTGGGTATGAAAGTGGTTGCTAACCTGCAACATTGGATGTACACCATTGGGTTCTGGTGTCGGAAGACATGGTTCCTGTAGCACTACACAGTATGGGTAGACAAGCAGACATCCGTGATTGCTGAACACACAGCATCAGTGAAACCCACTGCTCACAAGGACACAGCCCGACAAGCTCTACACTTTACATATGCACAGTGGTGTCCATTGTAGGACCCAAAAATTGTCTAAAGACAGGAATGCTGCCTTATTTCAACACCTAACTGAACTCATTGTCATCACAGGTACACATATGCACCGCAAGCGTGTTTAATGTTGCTGATAGCTGTCCATGTAATGCAGCACAGATGCACAGAAATACCCAGGGTACCGGGTCCATAGAACTGCGTCCACATCACAGTCCCGCACACATGACGGATGTGTAATGGGTACTGTCAATTGTTGCAGTCAAGGGATTCTGGGTATGTAGACTCTGGGCTCGGTGTTGTTTCGCAGGCAATCCTTTGTCCCGCCCCGTGGGAGGGATGTGTGCGTAGCACCTGCCTTACTCTCCGCTAATAATGCAAACCATCCACCGGAGAATGCTAAATGCAGGTGTGGAATGTGTACAGCCCTATACTAGTGTCCAGTAGGCAATTCTCATGGATGGACACCCGTATGGCCAAGATGGCACCCACAACTGCAAACCCAGGTAAATTACATAGCCGCGGTAAGGCATAACACAGGAAATACACATAGGGACTACAGTTGACATTCCACATACAAAGCGGACCGTCGTGCCAACACCGGCGTACACAGCACTCAATCTGCCAGCAACAGAATGAGGAGCACCCGCTACCGTACAGCGTAACAGATGTGCGACCTGTGGAACACATACTAATGGCACACACACAACGTCAAGTAGGATATGTAAACTATGGCATTCCCACCTATGAAGACAACATGGTTAAATGAAAACATAGGTAATCAACATGTTCCGGTGGTGTTATATTGGAAATACGGTGACGGATATGTCCCATTGGGATGTCTGAGGTTTATATGAAGCAGTTGCTAACCAGCATCTTTGGATGTATGTCATTTGTTCACAGTACTAAATCTCCTGGTTATGTAGCACCATGTAGACTGGGTAGTGAAACAGACATCCGCGATTGGGGAACATACACCAGCAGTGAAAAGCACTGGGCAGGTGTACACAGTCCAGCAACATCTAACTTAACATATGCACATCGGTGTCCATTGTAGGACCCAAAAATTCCATTCATGGAATGCCTGCTAGCTTCCTGCATTACTCACGTGATCAAATTGTCGTCACCACGTCACAGGTACACATATGCACCGCAAGCGTGTTCAATGTTGATGATAGCTGTCCATGAAATGCAGCACACATGCACAGAAATATCCAGGGTGCCATGTCCATAGAACTGCGTCCACATCACAGTCCCGCACACATGAAGGATGTGTAATGGGTACTGTCGACTGTTGCAGTCAAGGGAGTCTGGGTATGTAGAATCTGGCCTCGGTGTTGTTTCGCAGGCAATCCTTTGTCCCGCCCCGTGGGAGGGATGTGTGCATAGCACCTGCCTTACTCTCCGCTAATAATGCAAACCATCTACCGGATATTGCAAAATGCAGGTGTGAAATGTGTACAGCCGTATACCAGTGTCCAGTAGGCAATTCACATGGATGGACAAGCGTATGACTAAGATGGCACCCATAACTGCAAACCCGGTGGAATTACACTGCCGTAGTAAGGCATTACACAAGTAATACACATAGGGACTACACTTGACATTCCCCATACAACAAACACAGACAACCAGCCGATGAAGTCCAAAGCAAAGGCGGTACTGTAGACACCGTCAGTGACCACTCAGAGCACACCAGTAATTAAATGCAGTCACCATAGTTTACTGAAGCTCTTTTCATAAGCAGACTTATTCAGAATACATACAATGCAGTCCAACCTACTACATGTAAAACCCTTAATTGGTCAGTAAATTAGATGTGCTAGGTATTACTTACATGCCTTAAAGGCAAACAAGCAAACAAACTTTACTTGGGTTACAGATTCCACACAGTGAGGACATCAGATATTGCTTCGAAAGGTACATTCTTCATAGAGAAATAGAAATATATGTATATATATGAAAGATGAACCAACATAATGTTTTCCAAATGTCTGACTGTGTAAGCTACATATATATGTTCTACGGACTGTGCCAATATATTAAAAGAACTGCAGACACCTAGTAATATAAATGAACCATAATATACACAGATAAACCGTATGATTATGACTAATGTCAAATAGACCAACGAAATGTAAAGATTCACAATGTGGTAATGTAAATATTCATTTAGAAGGTTACTTAAATAAATCAATTCAGACATCCATGTCAAAATACTAACAGAAGGCCAGCGAGGTGCCTGCCCTCACATGTACTGGGATGTTGTTCCACAGCATAGTGAGTGTCTGGGTGATGAATCTGTCCCACCAACACGTTCTATTAATGACAGTGTCAAGGTGTACATCACCTGCCCTTGTGGTTCTGAGGGATCTAACTTCTTTAGGTGAAGCATACTCATCAGATCTGGGTTCGACATGGCCTTGTATGCCAGGCACAGGTCACCTCTGTGCAAGTGGTATGCAACTGTATACATCTGTAATTCTTTCAGTTGGTCAGTATAACACATATTCCTGAGACCCTGCATCTGTTTGTCGATGAACTGTTGGTGCCTTTCCAGCTGCTGCAGGTGTCGGGTCACATACATTCTGAACGGGGCATTATACCCAATCATAGGTCTAATGAGTGATGAGTACAAGGGGACAATGACCTCCCCTGATCTAGATGTGAATCCCTTCATGATGATGTGGGCAATGTGGAAGGTGTACTTAACTACATTAGCAACGTGTGTGTCTAACGAATGGTTAACAACAACCCGGGTCCCCAGATCCCTGGTAACTCCCTCTGTGCTCAGTGGATTGCCACCTATATGGTAGCTAGGGGTAACCTTGTTCTTCCCGAAGGGTATGACTATGCATTTCCTGGCATGTAGCTGTAGGCCATGTCTCGGGCACCACTTATCCACATCTGTGAGGCACTCCTGAAGGATATCTGTGTCAGATGTGTGTCTGACTATGGCACCCAGTTTGCAGTCATCTGCAAACATTGTCACCCATAACCCCCCTGTGTTTGCTTGTACTTTGGAAACGTAGATGCTGAAAAATAGTGGACCCAGGACTGGGCCCCATGGGACACCGCTTGTGACTGGCTGTGAGTATGACATGGCGCCAGCAACTATGACCATGTGTGTTCTGTGACTTAGCCAGTTTGCAACCCATATGGCGATGTATGGATATACGTTCAAGATGACGGGTTTATCACTGATACCCGAGGGGGGTATTGTGTCAAAGGCCTTTGCCAGGTTGAGGTAGGCTGTATGGACTGCTTTACCCTCATCAATGGCCTTGGTGACTGATCCTACAAAGTCAAACACGTATAAAAGACATGATCTGACTTTGACCAAGCTAAACTGGGTTGTATCCAAAGTATGCAAGTCCCCTATGTCTTTATCTATGAGTTCCATTATGATCCCTCTCCATGGCTTTGCAGATAAGGCTTGTCAAGCTAATGGGATGGTAATAACCAGGGTCAGTGGAGGCACCATCTATGTGAAGTGTGACTACAGTCGCCTTGTGCTACTACTCGGGTACGTATCCTGAGGTGAGTCTAAGATTAAACAGCTGTCCTAAGTGTGGGTTTAATTCCCCATAGAGTTCATGGAGTACACAGCTGGGACACCATCTGGTCCCATGGATGCTGTGTTGACTGCCTTGGAGACAGCATTTCCCACCTGTGTGTTACAGATGTTCCAGGATCTACAAGTCTCAGGTATAGATAACTCTCCATGTGGGGGAATGTTAGCACTGAACATGTCAGCCAGTATGCTGGCAATGTGTGTAGGTTCAGTCATCTTCACATCATTGCGAACCCGGTTTGAGCATATCTGGGAGTGTCCTCCCAGGTGTCCAACATAGCTAAAGAAGGACTTATGAATGTCTGTTGAGTCCTTGTTAATTTCTCTGTTGAATTTCCCTGGATGATTTCATGACAGCTTGTAGTTCTTCACATATAATGAGCAAGGGTGTGTTACCTTACAAGTATTCCGCTTTAACTTGTACTATCTACCTCCTGTCGTTGTAGAGCTAGTTCATGGCTGGGGTCCACCAGACTGCATGCTTGTCTGTGGTACAAAGAGTCTCAGTTTTGTATGGGATTGCCTGATCCATGCAGTCCTGTAGGTGCTGGTGGAAGGCATATGTACGTGATTCAGCGGTTTGAGTGATGTTCACCACTGGCTCAGGGGCCTTAAAGGAGACCACAGTAGTGTTCAGAAGTGTGAAATCGGCTTTTGAGAAAGGCATATGTATGGTAACCGCACCACTGTACACATGGAACATCATGGCAATACACCACGGCTGGATGTGGGTAATGCTGGACATACCCACGGCAGACGTGGCGTTCGAGTCCGATGCCCGAGGGACCACACACATAGCCGCCTTAGGCATAGGCCAAGTAGGCAGCCGCCTAGGCGTTGCTCTACTCGGGCACCTTTCCAGACTTTGTTTGGTGTAGGTAGACCAGGAGGGTAGCGGGTGATGTTGCGGTGGCAACTTCTGCCTAGGGCACCACTTAACCTAAGGCCACTCTTCCCGTGGGTAATACAGCAGTACCCACACCCAGACGCGGGTCATTGCTAGTATGGCATATCATCTATGGCAAGAAACCATATATTCCCAGACATAATGGCACAGCATAATGCCTATCCGCCGCCCAAATGCAGACATACGTCACCATGGGCGGTGCGGACGCATTTCGCGCGAGATGTCCGTTACCAATGTCGACATTGTCTCGCTTTGTGAAACAAACTCCACATAGCGATTCAATACTAAACAGCGACGGAGAACCCGAAGTCCCCGTGGCTGAGCTGTTCAACCTGTTCCGCCATGTTAAATGTGTAGCACAGCGGAACCGCCCAAACCAAGCAACGGACATGTCTGTGGCTCAGTGAAAGCCGTCACGCAATGGTAAACCCATGTAATATTGCGACACAGGTCATACATACCGAGGGTTAGTAATGGAAATAGGTCCGTTCGACCAGACCGTGTGCAATTAGTATAACAAGATCTACAACGGGTACACCGCCAATCGACGCTACGGTTATGAATAATTGGGGGGGGTGACATGGTACCATAGACACGGACAAAACGTGCCCATGTGACTCATCTAACATTCGTACACGGTCAGGGCAGTTCCGTACACTGGGCGGACAAGACCAAACCCAAAGCACCACAGCAACACCCTGACAATCAAAGGCCTGTATGCGTAGGGGATATAAGCACCTGTCATCTGAACATCCCTGCGGTCATGACATATGCATCCTGGGCCATGAGCGAGGGGAATAAGGAATGTTTAACATGCAGTACCGCACCTTTCCCAGCAGGAGAATGGATGCCTGTGACGTGCGTGACTGCGGGGGGGGGGGGATATGTAAATGTACTTAAGTACCATGGGTATGCATATTAATGACACCGAACAGCTAACGTGTAGTGGTCACAGTAACTGGCAAACGTGAATGCAGTCACGTTTGAATTACGACTATGGAACATATAGATGTGAACGTGTACGTAATGCGTCCATGCTGCAAAGACTGTTACATGTATAAAGTTGTAAGTGCGTTCTGCACGTCCGTCAACCGGATCAGACATATGTTACCGGAATAGTCACAACTAACACATAACACGTAACCACACAGACCCAGTAAACATTTATAAACAGAATACGGATATGCATGTGCGCGTAACCCACAATTAGGACATGCGAGTGTGCGTGTGCGTGTGCGATCCACTGGAAGCAGGGAAGGTTAAGGATGTGTCCTCCACTCATTTACATTCATATCTGTACAATATATGCTTAAATAGTACTTACTGATTCCATGCTTTGGAATCGTAATGCTACAATTATACACATTGATATAAAATATCCTGATCAACACACTACATTCTAAGGTTTACTCACAACAATTATCAACTATGTTTCAAGATACTGATTGTATTGACCAATATTGTATTTATATTAACACATTGTTGTCGTATTATTGTTTCCATGAAGTAATGTATGCAACACTGATTTGTATATGTCACGTCATAATCAAGACTTGTAGCACTGTCCACTTAACTATGAGCAGGTTTATTGATTATTTGACTTTAAACTGACTCTGAAGGAAGTGTATAAGGGACAACTATGTAATGCATTTCGTGCTCCGACGATGCCCCATGTTAGTAGGTGAAAGAGCTCCGTACCGTTTGACTGTGGAGTCTATCATTTTTGTCATTGTCTGTTTTGGCCGATATATGTTCAATAATGTCGTTTATGAAGATGGGCAGGACGCAAGGTTTGCTGTATTTCCGCTAACTGGCACGTGGATATAGATAGGCCAAGTAATACATAATATGGGTAGTCAAGCAGACATCCACGATTGGGGAACATACAGCGGCAGTCAGGACCACTGGCCAGATGGTGACAGTCCAACACGTTCTACACTTTACATATGCACATCGGTGTCCATTGTAGGACTCCAAAAATAGTTGCGTTTACACCTTCGATCCGCTGAGATCGGCCAGACAGAGTGTCAGCCGTGACTACGGCACAGCTAGACATGCACCACCAGCGTGTTTAAGGTTGATGATACCTGTCCATGAAATGCAGGACATATGAACAGAAGTCCCCAGATTGTCGTGTCCATAGAAGTGCGTCCACATCCCAGTCCCGCACACATGAAGGATGTGTAATGCGTACCGTGGGGGTTTGCAGCCATGGGATCCTGGGTATGCAGAATGGGGCTCGGTGTTGTTTGGCAGATAATCCGTTGTCCCGCCGCGTGGGAGGGCTGTGGGTATAGCACGTGCCTTACTCCCCACTAAGGATGCAAAGTATCCACTGGGTAATGCTAAAAGCAGCTGTAAAATGTGTTCAGCCCTACATCAGTGTCCAGTAGGCAATTCCCATGGATGGACAAGTGTACGACCAAGATGGCACCTATAACTGGACACCTGGTGGAATTACACAGCTGCGGTAAGGCATAACACAGGAAATACATTAGGGACTACAGTAGACACTCCCCATACAAAGTCAGACCGCCGTGCGAATACCGGCGTACACAGCACTCGATCTGCCAGCAACAACATGAGGATCACTCGCTTCCATACTGCGGAACAAATGGGCGACCTGTGGAACACATACTAATGGCATACTAACAACCTCAACTACGAAGGTCATACGATGTGTCAACACTAGTGTTCCCGCATATAACGAACATGCTTCAATGAATAAATAGGGTATGCATGTTCTGTCTGTTTTATATTGACATTACAGTGGCATATATGTCCTACTGGGCCTTCTGAGGATTACTTAAAGCACCTGCCAACCTGCAGCATTACATCAATACCATTTGGGTTAATCGTAGTAGAACATGGGTTTCGTAGCACAACATAATATGTGTAGTCAAACAGACATCCGCGAGTGGGGAACATACAGCAGCGGTCACAACCACTGGCCAGATGGACACAGCCCAACATTTTCTACATTGTACATATGCACATGTGTGTCCATTGTAGGACCCAAAAGTTTCTCCTTTTGCAACGCCAACTGGGTGCAAGCGGAAGACCAAGATGAACTACAGCCGTGACTACGGCACAGCTACATATATGCACCACCAGTGTGTTCAAGGTTGATGACAACTGTCCATGAAATGCGGGACATATGCACAGAAATCCACAGATTGTCGAGTCCACAGATGTGCGTCCACATCCCATTCCAGCACACATGGAGGATTTGCTATGGGTACTGTCGAGGGTTGCAGCCATGGGATCGTGGGTATGCAGAAATGGGTGTTGGAGATGATTGGCAGATGATCCATTGTCCCGCCCCGTGGGAAGGATGTGGGTACAGAACATGCCTTACCACCCACTAATACTGACAATCATCCACCGGAGAATGCTACATGCAGCTGTGAAATGGGTACAGCCCTACACCAGTGTCCAGTAGGCATTTCCCAAGGATGGACAAACGTACGGACAAGATGGCACCCATAATAGCAAACCTGGTGCAATCACACAGCCGTAGTAAGGCATAACACAGGAAATACAGATGGAAACAACAGTAGACACACCCCGTAGACATCCATCCGGCCGTGCGAATCCCGGCGCACACAGCAGCCAAGGTGCTAGCAAGTATGTGGGGATCACCCGCTTCCACTCCGCGAAACATATGGGCGACCTGTGGAACACATATTAATGGCACACCAACAATGTCAACTAGGAAGGTCATACTATGGTTAAAATATGGCGTTCCCACACATAAATAACATACTGTCATGAATAAATAGGTTCTACATGTACCGGCTGTGTTATAATGACAATACAGTGGCGGATAGTTCACAATGGTACCTCTGAGGATTACTTAAAGCAGTTGCCAACCTGCAGTACTACAGTAACACCATATGGGTAAATTGTGGAAGGACACAGGTTCCGTAGCACTACATAATATGGGTAGGCAGACAGACATCCGGGACTGGGGAACATACGGTGGCAGTCAAACCCACTGGCCGAATGGACACAGTCCAACATGTTCTACACTTTACATATGCACATCGGTGTCCATTGCAGGACCCAAAATTACTCCTTAAGTAAGTGTGGGCAGCATAGTGTGAACCGGAAGAGGTGACAGCCGTGACTATGGCACAGGTAGATATATGCACCACAAGCGTCTTCAAGGGTGATGACAACCGTCCATGAAATGCAGGACATATGAATAGGACTCCCCAGGCTGCTGCGTCCATACACGTGCGTTCACATCCCATTTCTGCACACATGAAGGGTGTGCAAGGGGTACTGTCGAGGGTTGCAGACATGGGATCGTGGGTATGCAAAAATGGGTGTCGGTGTGGATTGGCAGATGATTCGTTGTCCCGCCCCGTGTGCGGGACGTGGCCATGGCATATGCGTTACTCTGCAATAATAATGCCGATCATCCACCGGAAATGGAGAATGCAGCTGTGAAATGTTTACAGCCCGATACTAGTGTCCAGTAGGCAGTTCCCATGGATGGACAAACGTACGGCCAAGATGGCACCCATAGCTGCAAACCTGGGGGAATCCCACAGCTGTTGCAAGGCATAACCCAGGAAATACAGATAGGGACTACAGTAGACACTCCCCATTCAAAGCCAGACCGCTGGGCAGATACCGCGACACAGCACTCAATCTGCCAGCACATCAATGGGGATCACACGCTTCCATACAGTGGAACAGATGGGTCACCTGTGTAAACATACCAATGGCACATTCTCAACGTCTGCTGGGAATGACATACGATGGTCAAACTATGGCGTTGCCACCAATGAAAGACATCCTTCGGTGAATTAATAGGATTGATGTCAATAGACCATGGCAAACACCCAATGAACAGGAAAGACTTGCTGGCACCCTATGGCCACAAACCATGTCACACATAGGTAGATGGAACAGTCAACTTAAACATTTCGTCACGACCGTGCATATGGTATCCAAAGGTACTTCATAGACATGTATGCGCTATCACCCGTTGGCCCCGTGAGACTTACACATAACATGGAAGTATCCAGGCATTAAATGTCCACCCTTACACTTCCATTTGTCACTTTCTATGCGAACAATGAACATGTAGCCACAGCATAGAAAGCACAGACGCACTGCTAACGAAACACACACATGTCAACATCACAGAAAGCATACTATGAACACACGTATTACATGATATTGTACTATGAAACACAAACAAACCAGCAACCTGCAGCAAGAATAGTCCCCGTAGTTCGACACAACACAAGTCTTCGTAACATTTAAACAGTTTATTAAAACATGCAACGTTTTCGTTGTTTCCATTAACGTTTGCAGAAAATGCAAAGTCTAAGAATGTTCACAATCAACAATGTGAGTCTTAACAAGATTTTAAATATCACACTGTTGATTGTGAACAGTTTAAGAATTTGCTTTTTCAGAAGAAGTTGCGAAAGCAACGGAAACACACACACACACGGAAGGGACGGGGGATGAACCTACGCCTATCTACATGAACTCACTACAGTATGAAGCATTTACAGAACGCGCTACCGAGTTTACTGAAGAGAGCGCTGTCAGAGGCATACTTGTAGGCTGGTGACGTCACCCGCAAGACAATAGTTGGCAATAGCCAAGGTATGTGTTGCGGAGAGTCTAAAAGCATGTTCATTCGCAGAGGCAGCTGAGAACACACACACACGGAAGGGACGAGAGACGAACCTACACCTATCTACCTGACCTTACTACAGTATGAAGCATTTACAGAACGCGCTACCGAGTTTACTGAAGTGAGCGCTGTCAGAGGCATACTTGTAGGCTGGTGACGTCACCCGCAAAACAATAGTTGGCAATAGCCAAGGTATGTGTTGCGGAGCGTCTTAAAGCATGTTCATTCGCAGAGGCAGCTGGAAACACACACACACACACACACACACACACACACACACACACACACACACGGAAGGGACGGGAGACGAACTTACGCCTATCTACATGAACTCACTACAGTATGAAGCATTTACAGAACGCTACCGAAGTTTACTGAAGAGCGCTGTCAGAGGCATACTTGTAGGCTGGTGACGTCACCCACAAGACAATAGTTGGCAATAGCCAAGGTATGTGTTGCGGAGAGTCTAAAAGCATGTTCATTCGCAGAGGCAGCTGGGAACACACACACACACACACGGAAGGGACGGGAGATGAACCTACGCCTATCTACATGACCTTACTACAGTATGAAGCATTTACAGAACGCGCTACCGAGTTTACTGAAGTGAGCGCTGTCAGAGGCATACTTGTAGGCTGGTGACGTCACCCGCAAAACAATAGTTGGCAATAGCCAAGGTATGTGTTGCGGAGCGTCTTAAAGCATGTTCATTCGCAGAGGCAGCTGGAAACACACACACACACACACGGAAGGGACGGGAGACGAACTTACGCCTATCTACATGAACTCACTACAGTATGAAGCATTTACAGAACGCGCTACCGAGTTTACTGAAGAGAGCGCTGTCAGAGGCATACTTGTAGGCTGGTGACGTCACCCGCAAGACAATAGTTGGCAATAGCCAAGGTATGTGTTGCGGAGAGTCTAAAAGCATGTTCATTCGCAGAGGCAGCTGGGAACACACACACACACACGGAAGGGAAGGGAGACGAACCTACGCCTATCTACATGAACTCACTACAGTATGAAGCATTTACAGAACGCGCTACCGAGTTTACTGAAGAGAGCGCTGTCAGAGGCATACTTGTAGGCTGGTGACGTCACCCGCAAGACAATAGTTGGCAATAGCCAAGATTTGTGTTGTGGAGCGCCTAAAAGCATGTTCATTCGCAGAGGCAGCTGGAAACACACACACACAGAGACACACACACACACACACACACGGAAGGGACGGGAGACGAACCTACGCCTATGAACACACTACAGTACGAAGCATTTACAGAACGCGCTACCGAGTTTACTGAGCAGAGCGCTGTCAGGAGGCATACCCCTAGGTGGGTGGTATCATTTGCAGAGGCAATGCCCGATCGAGTTAGGTCAGAGTGCGCAGTCACGCAGCCTGTTACCATCCCAAGGTCGCCGTACAGTAACACGTTAGTGCTGCAGTTGGGAATACCAAGTAACTACTGATCAGTACATCACTGCCTACTGGGCATGCTCAGACACTTAGACTCGGCACACAGCAGACATGCATACACATGGTGCGACGGCATGGGTGGCGGAATGTGGACCGTCGTGTGTGTCCAGCCACACAACAGCAACCCGGCCATGCCACAGACATGGCCGTTGCGTCGGGGAATATCTAGGTGCAATTAACCATGTGTAGGACTGGCCTACAGTTTGTTGCATGCTACAGACAACCCTCCCAAACACAGGCTACCTGCACAGATGTCCTGAGGACACTGGTGAGTGGGCATGCTCTCACAACAGCACCGTATTGGGTGACATAAACCGCCCATACATAGACTGGGAACATCAGCCATGGCACAACACACTACGCCACCGGTCACAGGTGTTCTCACACCTGGCCACTGTTAAACAGCCATGCACCATACATACTAGGGGGGGATGTCTGACAGTTCTGCCCATCACACATGGTGAGGATATGCCCCACACAGGATGTACAGCCCTCAATGGTGATGCCAGACCGTATAGTGGATCCACTGGTCATCCACATCCTGTAACCAACACCGGCATGGGGGACCTAAGTGATGACCTCTCCACAACAAACCACACACATCATACGACCGGTGTGGTACCCTACAGGTCCTCCATGCCAGTGTTGAACCCAGGCCAGACCGGCAACCGCCTAACGAATGCATCCTCTGAGCACCCACATGCATGTCTGCAACAGGCAAACATCATAACATCAGGACCTTGTCCACCACAGGTAGGCACATGGTGTGGTGGACCCCAGCCACTGACTAGCTGTACATCAACAGTTGGAGCTAATACATGACAGAGCAATGTCAATACCAGGGAAACCATCTCCCATTCATACCGGCATCACCATACGGCCACACATACAATCATCCATGGCCGCTTGTGGGAGTGGTACTGCAGAGGGCACATGAGACAACCATAGGGCCTTCCTTAACTGTGGTAAGGACATGGTTGGGGGCACACAGACTTGGCTGGAAATGGTCCAGAATGGTACAACGGTCACTGCACCCACAGACATTGTCTGCAACCAGCGGACATCTTCCATGCATACATCCCCCCCCCCCAAGAGGGGACATATCCATCCCACCAGAGTGTAGCCTCCCAAACATCTCATATGGCCTGGAGTGATCCCATATCTGTATGGCGGTTGACACAGCACCACTGGGCACCGATGGTGTCCCTGGCTGTGTGCTACCCATCCTCATTGAGGGCCTCGGCCCACACATGCGGCCACTGTGTCATGTTAGCCTTACTATGGGCTATGTCCCCAATGGACGTCATATGGCATCTGTGGTCCCACTATGCCAGGGTAGTGCTCTTATGGACTGTAGACAACCACACCCTATCCGCTTGACAAGCCTTGTCTGCAAAGCTGTGGTCCATACAGGTGCCCATGGATACAGACAGCGGTGTACAACCAATACCGGAACATACCCACAACAACATAGTCAAGGGCGGATCCTGCCTCCCGAACCTGCTCGTCCTGTCTGGAGTGGTCACCAAGGCCATTGATGGGGATACGTGGGTTTGCACACAGTACCATGACCTGGTGGGAGCGTTCAGAGCACACTACACATGGGACTCATGGAAAGGCTCGCCAGCATACATGTGTGGACATATGTCACCCGATGCTTCTCAGAAAGGTTGGAGGTCACACCACACAGGGTTGGTGTTCCTGGTGCCTTGTCACACTCATATCTGGTCTCCAGTGGAGGCCCACAGGGCTCAGTCCTGGGCCCCTGCCATATGGCATTCGACCTTCCAATGTGCATGCAATCATAGGGGATTGTGGCAGACAAGGTATGCAGATGACTACGCACCGCCACCATACCCAACACCCCATGTGACACGGACATCCACCTAGGGCGTCATAGACATGGATAACTGGTGCCAGAGCCATGGCCTGCTACTACATGCCAGAGAAGGTGCAGACCTACCCAGTGTGAAGGACATGTTCAGCCCAATGTCACATGTAGGTGGTAAGCCATTCCAGATGGTGGACATGTTCATGGAAATGGCTACGACACCTGTCGTTAACATCTGTCAACACACACAATGGCAATGTGGGTGTGAAGACATTCCACTGTGGCCTCCTGGTCTGGAAGGAATCGCATCGACATCAGGGGTGTTCATTGTACCCGTGTACACATCACACACCAGAGCAATGACTGCGTACATTGGCACATCTGGCCTGTAGCTAACCTGACGCCTGCAGCACTCGGAAGGACCGCAAACGTTACACAAGGCGGGGATGACGGTGCTAGGACATGTGTCACAAGCTGCAAGACCAAGGGGACTCCGGCTGTAAACCTTCACAGCACATCTGCTCTGTGGTGATCTGTGCCTGGCATACACGGCCATGTTTGACCTGGGTGACATGGGCATATTCCACTTCCTAGGCTCCAGGCAAACACGGGCACAGAAGCGACTGTCACACATCACCACAAAGATGAGTGTGACGTGCTGGGGAACAGGGTCAATGGCGGAGACCCCTACAACACGTGAGAGGAGTGCCAGCCCATGTGAAGGAAAGGCACTGATTGCCTTCGTCCAGGAGTAATAATGAGGTGTGGATGTGTGGATATAGTTATGCGCCAGGCATCGTCTGTGTGTCAGTGCTGGATGAGGGACTGGGGACTGATGGATGTGGCATCCCCATCCTGAGGGGTGTTAGCAGCCACACACGGTCATGCTAGGTCCACACATGTCGTAGGGCACATACCCTGTTATGTACATGTGCGCCTATGTTCCTATGTAGGGGTCCATGCTGAGTGCGGGTACCTGTGCTATGCTGATGTTGCCAGACATGCCTGTGGGTACCCCACGACTACGTGTGGGGAACTAATTACAGTGCTCCCAGTAGGCACATGCAAGTACACCATCATTGACATACGGGTTAACTGAACCAACATGGTGCTACACATGTAACCACCACACATACTGTGTACACAGATCAATGAATGCTGCACCTGTCCTGCATGGTATGTCTGCTGCATGATGTCAGTGCACAACCCACATCACATACACACCTGTCACCAGCCATACACACACACCACAACATACACATCACGTACTATGCGGACACAGGTATCACATACACCTCTCACTATCTTGTCCACCCTGTGCATCAGAATATGTTTGCATAACCATGCACTGATGTTGTAGCTCACAGTTATGTGGCAGAGACTTCATCATATGCACAGGGTGATATGTGTGCCACAGGCATAGGCTGTACCAATGGATGCCATCATGTGTGTGTGTAAGGGCATGTGCATTGACTGGGCATGACTGTGTACATTGCATGTGGGTGTGGTGGAGCCCTACAGTCGTGTTTGCTGTGTGTGGGTTTGTGTGTACACAGTTCAGTAATCTGTGATGCCTACACGGGGTATGCTTGGCAGCCCCAGACTGTACAGTGCAGGTGTTACGGCTCACTGTGTCCGCCTGCCGCGACGTGACCCGGCCTGCCTGGGGTCGCAGGCACGACCGGGTGTAGGTACAGACAGTCCACTCCCGATGTCCCATGTCCGCTGGGAACGTGCCCCCGCCGGGGCCCAGGGCCACGTCCACGTGGCCTGCTCTGTCCTGGTGTGGTCGGTGTAGTAGCAGCTGCACTGCTGCTGCTACCAGCACTGGGTGGGTGGGCATGGGAGGTGGCACACACACGCTGACCTGCACCAAGTGGTGTTGCTGGCCTACGCCCACGTGCCCTATGCCTCACCCCTACCTGGTGTTCCTGCACGGACAGCCCACGCTCAAGGATGGCCATGCCTCGGTCGAGGATACCAGCCATCTCACCCAATCTCCTATCCAGAACATCGGCAAGATGCTGTTGGGCGCATTCGCCAATGCCTGGATGTTGTCCTTCAAGGGATGGATTGCAGGGCTCTGCCGCCTCTGCCCTTCCTGGTTCTGCCGTTGCACTCGTGCCTGCGCCGCCATTACTGTCTGGAACATGCGTCTGGTTATACCAGCTGCTGCACCCTGTCCGGCAGCTCTATGTCTAGCGGTGCTCCCCACGAGCAGCACCTGCCACATGCCTGCGTGGCACTGCACCAGTCATTACACTGGCAACATCGTGTGTACCCACACCTTCTGCAGCCACCACACATTCCTGCTCGATGCCAACAGACGCTGACTGACCGTCATCTATGGGCAACGGTGTTGGGGTATGTGTCGGCATCCGAACCGTGTTCAGGGATGAAGGGGACGTAAGTGTGATGTTATCCAATGGCACAGTGTGTGCTTGTGACGACCCTGCCTGTGCCTCATGCACATGGTCATCACCACTAGTATCTGTGGGGACACTAGCATCAGCTGGACCGCAGGAGGGGAACTCACCTACAGCACCTGTCAATACAAAGGCATACCGTCAGTTACAGTACACACACACACACACACACACACACACACACACACACACACACAGACATCATGCATGTGATATTGCAGGTGGCATGCAGCATTCACACACCACAGACCAGTGAATGTAGACCACACATTCCTAGTGGCAGTATGCACACTGCCCAGGTGGGAACAGTACAACAGGCAGGTGTCTTTTAGTATTCATGCAGTACACACATTCATGGTAGTTTGCATGCATCACCGTGATACACCATGTGGCCACGGGCGAGTTGACAGTACACATGTCTGCCGACACTATGTCATGTACACCGCAAACATGTGTGGTATCATGTGGACATGTGACGATGGTGTCCCACCGCATGCACCACATCACAATGGCTGTCATGGTGCAGTGTTTTGTGTACAGTCTACAGATACAATGTATGGGTAACAGGGATGTCTGTGCAGGTGCGGTTGGTGTGAGCTGTGTACATAGCTGTACAGTGTGGAGTGCGGGCACTGTGCCACTGCACAGTAGCAGGACACAGTTATGTTTCTGTGTGATGCGTGACCTGGACGCATTACATTGCCATGTCTGTCAGTCATTTAAGCCGCTCAGCAGCATTATGTGGTGGATATTGGAGGCACCTGTAGTAGCTGTGGAGAGGCATTCCATGTCAGTGGTGTACTACATCGGATGTCCAGGGGGGCCACTACAGTGATGAGCCCACTATGTGTGTACAGGGTGCAACGGTGACTACCCACTGTGGATGTACTGTGTGGCAACATGCCTGTAGGTATCGACCATGGCCTTGTCTGTCTGGGTCATTGACAAATGTGTGTGGTGGACATCGTGCACATGGCCCTGTGGTGGCCCATGTGACATACAACCATAGTAGTGTAAGGTGTCACATTCCCTACAGATATGCAGACAGTGTGGATGGCTGCTATGTCGTGCATAGGTCATGTCATGGTGTGACAATGTTGCAGCCAGACATCCACGTGCATGGGACATGGCATGTGCCATGTCACAATGTGTGCACCCGATGCAGGGGCATAGGTCACATTGGTAACACCTGTGCTCTGGCAAGATCACAGCTCACTATGTGGTACTGTGTGCATACTGCAGAGGCATACCGATGCATACTACACATGCAGCCATTGTGGAACACCTACACCATTGTATGCATAGCTGAATGCACGTGACACACCAATAGGTCGTGTGGTGTCATGCCACTCTACGCTAATGGTTGTATCTACTGTACATGGGTGGTGTGTGTCGGGTGGTGCAACCTGTATACCGTGACTGGGGCACACACAGGTGTGCATGTCATGCCTGGACACATGGGGAATATCAATACACCATATCATGCCTTTGACTAGCAACAGACTTACCTGCAACAGACCCTTGTGTTTGCGACACGCCAGACGTACCTGTAAAGAGATGACACAAAGGTATACACATTATCCATTACTATCGCCACAGTCAGCAGTGTGCATGTCACATCATGCGTCTGTGAGTTAGCATGTGCTATGCACATGTCTGCTAACACAACATAGCATACTGCAGTATGTGTCTTGTGTGGCCATATACCTGGCATGTATGGCTATATTATGTGTTGTACTATGACACCCACCCCCACGTCACTTATCATACAAACATGCAACCCTGACTTACCATGCAGCTCCAAGCTCATAGTTTGGGAGACACCCACCTCCACGATGGACACATGGGTTTCTGCGTGTTGTTCCGTGGGTGTCCCCAGACTGGCCAGGAGCTCCTCCGTGGCTGTGAGTGGGGGCTGGGTTGGTGGCCCACCACCTGTCCCACGTTGTTGTCTGGCGATTGCAGCGGCACGCTGTCTTGCATGCTGGATCAGGTCTGTGCAGTGCCTGCGGATCTGCTGATAAGTGCGGTTGTATCCGCCCAGGCTGTTCACCCTCCTGCACAACTCCTCCCACATCTCCTGTCGTTCCTGTGCCTGCTGTGGCACATGACTAAATAACATGTTATGATTACTATGGAGGTATGGTATGATCACCTCCTCCTCCTGTCGACTGAATGCAGGAAGCCGGGATTGTGGCATTATCTGTAAGACATAATGATGGTGGCAGGTCACATTTACACTGCTGTGCTGGCATACTGTTGGAGATACATTGCTATGACAAGTACGACATCTGCACAGTAATCTGTGAAAGGCATCGTGGCAGTGACACAGCCGATGTGTTGGCTTCACACCATTGAGCAGTGTGTGTCACATCATATCTGTTTGCCACCCCATCACACTGTACACGCACCATGTAGATGTTAGCCAGCTGTGGACATGTGTACCTGGCTGCACCTGTGTCCATATCACTGGCATAGGTCCCCATGTGACGTCAGTGCTGCTGTTCACCAGGACGCTGTGTATATGTCAGTACACATCACGTCTGTAGCCATTGTGAATGTCAGCAGTGGCACTGTACACATACACATGGACACCTGCACATGCATGTGTCGTGCCATGTACATCCTCACAGCACTGTACGGGTGTTGGACAACTTGCCACAGCTCACCTGTGTTGCACATGTGATAGACATAGGGCAATGTGTAACCATGACACATTAGCAGGACAGGCCATGCATAGCATGTACGCACACACATTGTCCAAAGCATCACACAGCACCTGTGACACCACAGGGTGCATCACCGCCACATTACTGTTGTGTATGGTTGATAGTGAGAGTGCCTTTTGTCCATTGCACCATGTAGGACTGTGATAGCTCATGCAGCCTTGCTGGGCAGGTCTGCATGGTATGGCAGGGTATGCCACATACATGGCACTGGGTTGTGATCCACCTGGGGGTGTACAATATTGGCAGGGTGGCTGTCCATTCCATATGTCAGTGCTATGTGTATATGGACATTCAACATGTCTATCGCCATGGTGTGGACACTGGCCTCAAGCGAGGTATGCTGCGCTGCTTGCTGAGGGTGTGTCTGGTGCATGCAGGTATCACACATCCATGCATACACTGTAACCCTGGCAGGTGCTATGTGCTGGGATATTGATCAACACAGTGCTGTATGTGGACACACACGCTATCCCGTGCACATGGATGGTTGCCTGCACTGATGTGGGTACCACATATGTGTACATCCAGTGCCTGCTGCCACCCCCATGTCTGCTGCTGCACTACACACCCCCATCCCCCCTCTGTGAATGTGGTGTTGGGCACAGCATAGGTATCCATGTATGGGGACAGGGATGTTCACATAGCAGGGTCACTGATGGTATCGTCGATCAGACCATATGCGTATGACGCACCCCTCACACATATGACACATTCATATTGTTGTTCACAACGGTGACACAGCTATATTGCTATGCCGGAGACATTCACAGCCATACATACACAGATGCATGCACGTCCATCTGTGGCATGGCCTGGACTATTGGTGTGGTTCAGCACATTACATGTTTGACTGCAGCTGGCACAGACCTACTGTGCACATGTCACTACGGTAAGCCTGTTCTACAGTAGGCATCTGTGATGTGCTGTGCACATGTCATATCTGCACATTTGGTTGGTGTCCATTGGTCCACGGGCCAGTGGTGGGACACACAGGGATGTTGCTGAACATATATGCATGCAACCCTGTACAGCTGTAACACTAGCCTCTCAGATGCTCATGTGTGGTGAACGTGAACACCGTACACACACATGTGGTTGTGGCCTGCCGGCCATACCCATCTCCTCCTGTGGGTTGCTATCATCCCACACACTCCTTGTATTGTATGTTCAGGCTATGGACCTATGTGGGGCTTGTGTGCATGCAATACGATACTATATGCCTTTGCACCCATCACAGACAATGTCACACAGGTACACTGGCAGCCGTACACATCACAGCTTGTTGTCAGCACGTCACATGTGGTACACACATAACACATCTCCTATGGGACATGGTCATTTGTACGGGCATGTCCAGTAGTCACATACCACAGCTACCCCTACATGACGGCTATGCAGGACATGTGTGTGTACAGCTACTGTGACATGTACGAGCAATGCCCCCTACCTACATCACATGGTACTACCTGTGGAGTATGTGTGTCTGCATCCATGCTATGGCCATAGATGACAACTGTACATCAATATGTGCAACATACCTCATTGGGGGTTGTCATGTGCACATGTTCCATGTGTCAATGCATTGTTTGTGTCTGTTGGGCGGTCATTGTTGTGCATGGTTTACATGGCTGACATAGCGTACTGTGTCTGATTCCAGGTACTTCATTGGGCTACCAGCATTGTACATTTCTACAGCACATTCCAGCCATCATGTAGCCAGCTTAGATGACAGTGGGAGGTGTTCCGCCATGTGCACATATGTCACACAGTAGGGTGACTGACACACATTGTCAGGACTGGGGTCTGACTGCTGTGGATGTGTGTACTGGTGTTGACAACCATGACTGCACCAGATGGTGTCTTCTGGATGTGTAACATTCACAACACACACCTACATTCACATAGCAGCACATCGTCCACGACAATGGACATTCCTGCATGAACACTGTACGGTATGTCTGTATGACCACTGCATATATCACTGGTAGCCACCAGCATGGCTGCCTACAACAGCAGTGTGTATCCTGTGCAAACATGGGTTACACCAGTCACAACACACCTGTGTCAGATGGCCCTGTAGTGGGTGACAGTGCAGTTCCATACATCATGTAACAGTATACATCGTGCACCAGTATGTTGCAGACATGTGAACGGCTGTGCTAGTCGACATATGCACACATGACACATCACCTGGTACACCGTGTCTGCCTTGCCACCTGCTATTGTGACCACCCTGTGATGACATTGTACGGCCCACATGGACTGGGACATGTGATGGCTCAATGGTGAATTAACCCTCCAGGTGTGTGTCTAGCCAGGTGTCCAGTAGCCAGTGGTCTGCACGCAGGGATAGTGTACATTGGCCTACTCTGTCACTGGGACTGTTGACTATGGTCATACTGTAGTTATGCAGGCATGTGGTGTTTGTCCAGTCTGATAGTCGTGTTCAACCACACTACCGTGGCACACATGACCTGTGGACATCTGCCTAAGGTGTGCAGCCCACATGTACATCTTCACATGCTATGCTGCCTGTGCAGCGGTGTCACATGTCTGTCTCCGGCAGGGCTGTCACAGGTAGGCACAGCATGCAGTGATGTGTGACAATGCTTACACCCTCCACTGTGCTGTACACAAGCACTGCACACACAGTACAGCACACATGTCATTTATCTGCAGTGCCTGGGACCTGCCTCCATGCCCTACACGGCACACCTGCCAGTCCAGATTGTACACAGATCATACCTCCCAGGCACATACCTGGACTGCAACACACACGGGTGGGTGGTTCCCACACCACACAGTGATTTACACACATACTGTATATTCCCAAGACACATTGCATCATAGGTAATCCATGTTCAGATACCCATGTTCGTGACCGCTCGCACATTGTGACACGCGACAGTGAATACACTGTACACCACAGGTTACATGCTGGTCGTGTTGGCATACTGTACATTGCACCTAGGACAGTTGCTACTGCTATGTATTGACAGCAACACGCCCTTCCTAGTATGGACTCCCATGTACCCACACATGCTTGGCCATGCAGTACGCATAGCTGGGTGACACATTACACGACACATACCATACCTACACTACCCTCGGCATGCACCAAACCTCCATGTGTCTGTGTGCTAGGCCTACACACATCCCCCCTCTGTTTGCTGAACATCCATGCTTCTCATCCCTGCTAGCCACACCCTAAACACACAACCATAGCAGCATGCATGGTACATACACTCTACAGCCGGTATTACTGACATCCACTGACAGAGGTAGTTGATGGCATGGCATCCGTCGATGGACAGTCTACGTGCCTATGCCAACACTGATCACAGTGCACTTCTGCTACATTTACACACTGGTAGGGACCATGCTATTCCACACAGAGACATGGTGGTACTGGCCTTTTCACAGACGCCACGGTGGTATTCCTGTTCCATGCACGTGCTGTATGGGCACATGTGCAGGCTGTTGCACGGTAGTTATGTTCACCTGTGTGTGGTGTGTCACTTGACAGTCATGGTGTGTCCTCATGGTGCATGACATACTCCACAGCTAGCTACCTACACATGACTGCCAGACATTGCAGTGTGGGCCCTCATGCAGTGTGGTGGTATGTCTCTGCTGTTTGACTACATCCACATTCAATGCAGCATACCACAGTCATGCAGGCATTGCCAACACAGATGTTGCTGGCATCGTGCCTGCCAATGGGGTACCTACCAACAATACACACTCTCACTCACTACAGGGTTCCAATCCTTGGCTGGACATTGTATTAACCCTGTGGACACATACATAGTACTGCCATGCACATGTTATGTCCGGGAACACAGTCCCAATGTCACCTCAATCGCCGTGGTTGTTGTATCCCGCCAACCTGGCTGTTACATGTCTCTGCCGCAGCACACTGCATTGACTGCTAGCCCATTCATGTGCGTTGTGTACCCTGACCACCACACTACCACATCTATCACACTACACATGGGTGGTACTGCATTGCACGTATGGGGCTGCATTTGTACACCCATGACTGGGCCATTCAGTATGGCACTGGGCCACATCTTGACATACATGCTTCACACACTCATTGACTACCTGCATGCCTTTACTGGCACCCTTGTTGGGCTTATGTGCGCCACAGCACACCACATCCCATGCTGGCCACCTGTCATACTATTGCATGGGTGGTTGGGGTGGTACAGAGGGTATCACATCAGACATGATCCGCCATTCCACTTTATGCTATTGCCAATGTACACATCCAGCATCACATCGTACCCTATGTCTCGGGATGTTACGCCATGTGCCTCCTGTACAGGTCACACAGTGGTGCAGGCATATCATGCTAACTACAACAAGTCAGGGACGTGTGACATTGCACAGTCCTCAGACATGTGGCCCCTCATGCTCAGTATTTGCATACGTACACTACCTGCTGTCACACAGTATTGTCCATGCCTACATATACCACATCTACATACCTGGCAGCATTCTAGCTCATCCTACTCATATTGCTAACAACCATACAGGTGTCAGTGTGGCAGATATATCATGTAGATATCATTGCATCAGTTACATCACACATAGTGCATACACATCACCTTTGCATACTGACAGTCATGCGGTGTGTATCACATGGATACTGTCCCTATACAGGCATATCACGTTGTACATGGTTGATGTACACACACATGCCCCACATGGTGCTGTGGTTGCCATATTCCACCATGGCGGGTACACATGTGCAGGACCACGCATTTCTGGACCGTATGTCTAGCTGATACCTTGGGTGCCCTTGTACCTGTGCCATACACACATGTACATGCGGGCAGTGTTACAATAACACATGTGTGGTGTACTTTACACAATGGATACAACGTTACATGTCTCAGTATAGTCATGCTGTGATCTCTACCCGGCTCAGACAGTTTACATATGCAAATGACAGTCATGTAACACATCTGTACTCACCTGCATGCCACTAACACAGGGGTGTAATCTACTCTGCCATGGGCCATGTTCTCCGCAGTACTGATGCATGTAGTACTCCTACATGGCGTTTGCAGTGGGCAGGGTGGAGCAGTCCTGCATGTGTGCACACATGCCACATTGCTCGGCCCGGGCGTCTGTGTGACATCCACAGACTGGACACACACCGTGCTGTGGGACATAGGTCCTGTGCACATCCCACAGGGGCACACTGTGTCACTAGTCATGTGATAGCTCCCTTGCTGGTAGGGTGACACAGACCCATGGTACCACCACAGCGGACATACTGTATAGACATACAGTTGACATCCACTTCTGCCGTTCAGTGGACACTACCATGGGGGGGGGTGTCACTACTATGTACATTGCACATGTGTTTACACACGGCCCTGCTGGACATCATTGTGGCACACATTGCACCTATTACGGAACGTTTGGACATGGTTACTTGCTGTTCCCTCCATTTCGGGTACCTATTCTGCTACTACATTGTCCCATATGTGCAGGCCATACATATCTTGTTTATGTACATAACATTAGGCCATCCCTCCATCATGCATGCTATGCCTGTGATACTGTCTATGATTTCTGAACATATCCATCATGACAGCTTTGCATTACACATAATTGACATAGTCACCCCTACTGCGTGGGATACATGCACGTCATGCGCACATTCCGTATGACATCGACGGTATATGCCCATGCACATGTGTGCTGTGACACTATACATACATGTCCTATCCCCTGCTGTGGCACTTCATTGTTGGATATCCACTGCCAGCATCAGCGTGGGTGGTGGCATTGTTCTGTGTTTGAAATCCCTATGGCAGACCTGGGGTGGGGTTACCACCTGTCCCACTTTGCAAGGGACAGTCCCTCTTTGGGCAGTTGTGTCCTGACAAAACATATTACAAATGGCAAATGTCCTGAGATTGTAGGACATAATTATGTCCCATTTTTTATGTAAGAGTTGCATAACATAGCTATTTATGTATGTAAATTCCTAAATGTTACAAGACACACAATAAGCAACTAAACTGCTACAAGACTACGCTTTTATTTAGGCAAAAGAGTAAAGTTCTACCCTTTGTACTGACCATGGGTATGTGTCCACCTGTAACATCTGATGTGTGTCCCGAAAAGGTCCCACTTTGGCCATTTGAAAAGGTGGCAAGCCTAACCTGGGGTTATCCCGGGTGTGTACATGTTGTCTCACTGCTGTGCATACGTTGTCCACAGTCGTTGGTATGCTGCGCGGCTTAGCATTACATAACCAACTTTCACCACTCTCTGCCTGATGGACAGGTATCTTTACCTACACACACCGTTCACATACTGTACAGATTCGTCATACGTATCATGCGTTACACAACAGTACATCTCGTGGGTTCGACATACCTTTCCGGCCTTTGGTTCTGTATTCGTCAGTACTTGCTTGCTACTCCTTCTTTTGTATTCGGTATTTGTTCAGTATGAACATACGGTTTGAATATCCAGGGAGTCTTCCTTATATTCGTTGTCACCTGAGGCATGTGGGTTCATCACTCCAATAGCTGTTCCTCAGTGTGTACTTATGCGCATATCACCGGTGATCCCCCTCCATTCGTACATTACGCGTTGGCACTAGGCCATGGTTCATTCCTCGTGTGGCCGTTGGTTATTTGCAATACCTTCGTGAGGATGGTATGTATTGTATCATGTTTGTGTGACTGCATCCGCTATGTGTGGTGTCAGGTACATTTCGCTGTGGTGTTAGCCGTGGATTGTGTGTGTTGGGTATGGTATTCTGTTCGACATGTGGGTCTCCGTGTCCTGGCAGTGTCTGTCGATGGCGTTGTGCATTCAGATGTGTAACATAGCTGTTATATTCCTGTACACAACGGATGCAAGGATGCATCAGCTGCTGCTAGTGTTTCCCACGGCTTGTTGTGGGTATGCGCTGTCATTGACTGCCTGTATGTTTTGCTATGGTTTTAGCTGTTATCCCTTTGATATGTGCGATGGGGTATATCTGCGGATGTGGGTGACGGTGCGGGTGTGGGTCTTGCATTTATACATACAAGATATGCTTGTGTGTGTGCTCCATCCCTGCTTGGGGAGCTGCAGGTTACCTGTCTGTTGTTCTGGGAATGTTTGTTTTGTTGATGTTGTGTGGTGTCGGTATCGCCTGCATGTGTGCTTCCTGCACGTATTCCTCCTTCACATCGGTTATATATCTGCGGATGTTCGTCCGTGCCTACTATCCATTGGCATTTTGTCACTGATAGTTACGGTGATTGTGGTCCTATACTTGGGACGGCCTGTATGCTACCGGTAGCCTCCTATTCGTGTGCCGCTTGCTTACTTAACGGTCGTGGAACACACAGCGGTATTTACGGGACCGTAAGTGTTCACGATCGGTGCCGGGATAGCACATTCGTATTTTCGCCGTACATGCCTGATGCTGTGTAACGTTGCCTACGTATCATGTTGAGTCTACCTTATGGCCGCCATACATACGGTCATGGTTTGTACATGCGTCCTTTGCATCTCCTGTTGGCTATGGCCCTGTGGTACATTCTGGGACATTTCCGCTTTGCATCGTTTTACGTCGCCACGTGCATAGCCACTGAGGAGATGTCAGTACTACTTTGTGGGTACTGCTGTACATACGCCTATGGTTCCTGTACTGTATGCCTACGCACGTTATTACACTCCGCCTGTGACATGTCATCTACATACAGATTTTACAGTCCGACACACATTACACACACAGCGGAACACGACAACCTCACCTCACATACACATATTGCCGCCATGGCTCTCAACCTTCTATTTCCAAAATGAGGAACACACACATTAGTAATGTGGAACAAATGGGCATAATGTGGAACACATAGTAATGGCATAGTAACAACTTCAGCTAAGTAGGTCATAGGATGATTAAAATATGCTGATTTACTTACAGTGAAGAACCTTTAATGAATTACTATGATTAATTTCTATTTACCAGGATGTCATTTAAATACATTCCTAACAATGGATGTTTGACAGACATTTTCAATGTGGAACTTTGAGGAACTGCGAGGAACATGAACTGTTTTACACCCCAAATGAGGTCGTTCCTCATAATGGCGTACACTTCACTGGTATGCTTGCCGCTTCGCACCGACGGTTGAACACAATACCTATGTTGGCGCGCCGGGGCGTGTATCTCCACACTCATATCCTATGGATATGACACGCATATCCGTTACTGTACCGTGGACTGGTGATCATCCCGACACGCGGATATGTATTGATGCAGGTTGACATTTCCATGGCTGGCGTTACCTGCTCTGCCCACCCTCCCGGATGATCGGGTTGTCGGTCACTATGTTTACTATGTGGAGATTTCGTCTTACTTATCTGTGAACTTGCATCCCTGGGTTCCATATTACCCTGTTGTACTTTATATCTGTGTATGCGTACATATATTTCTACATGTGTACTGATATCTATTTCCGTATCTGTGTATGCACATAAGTACATATGTAATTCGACTTCGGCGATAGTGGCAGCATCTGCCACGCCGTGTGCTGTAGAACTGGTGTCGGTGAGGTGTTGGCGTTCCATGCTCTGCTGGCTATTGGGTGTGCAGTGTTTGGCGGTGCCTTTGTTGGAGTCACACATAGGTCCGCCATACGGTACATTACGGCCGGACATGTTTGTGTGGCGTCCATTTCACTGTGTGTGCAGGTAAGGAGGTGTCAGTCCATGGGGCCTACACTGTCAAAGTATGTGCTATGCATTCCCTCTTTGCCAGGGCATAGGCATATTGGGTACGCCTCCGTCTACCTACTGGGGCTGGCACAGCGTGTTCATGGCGCTGAACGCCCTGTGCCTGTGCTTGCCTTGGCAGTTGTGGCGGGCTTGGTGGCCCTACACCATTATGTCCCTGCAGCAGCTGTTTCCGCAGAATCATATTGTGTAGCATACAACATACTATGAATATGTGGGCACATGTGCCTGGAGAGTACTGCAAGGCTCCACCGGATGTATCCAAGCACCAGAACCGTGATTTCAAAATCCCAAACACACGCTCTATGATTATTCTGGTTTGTGCGTGTGCCTCATTATGGCGTTCTTGCATGTGTGTGTGTGCATTTCTGATGGGTGTCATCAGCCACGGCTCCAGTGCATAGCCAGCATCCCCCACAAGGTGACCTTGTGTGATGTCCCCCCTGGCAAATACCTGATACAGCTGTGAGGCATGCCAGATATGGGAGTCGTGGAAGCTTCCAGGGCTGCCAGCACACACATCCATGATAATGCCCTGCGCATTGCACACGACCTGGCAATTGATGGAGGGGTATCCCTTGCGGTTTATGTAGCGTGTACCCTGCTCCCCGGGTGGTGACTTGATTTCTATGTGCGTACAGTCGATCGCACCCAGTACCTCCGGGTATTGTGCCACACGGTGGAAGCGGCGCATATTGCTAGCCAACTCCTCCTGAGATCTCGGGAAGTTTATATACTCATGGGCATGTCGTAACATGGCATCCAGGAACTGGTGTAGTACCCTGGATGCTGATGCCTGTGAGATACCCATTATATCCTCGGTTGGCCTTTGAAAGGTACCTGTAGCCAGTATTCGCAAGCTCACACATACCTTTGTGTCCACTGGGATGGGCTCCCCTCTGTTGTCTCTTGTTCTCAGGCGTGGCGGCACAGCTCCACTATTTGCTGTAACGTGTCCCTGTCCACCCTGTAGCTCTACTATCTCCAGGTCTTGCAGCCCCTGGTAGGTCACCCTTGGTCTGAACACTCTCCTTCTCCTGTGAGGCCTACGGTAGTTGTCGGCACCGTCCTCCGCAACTCCGTCTGTCTCTGCCACATACCTATGCATCACGGCCACGGCGGCACCCACCATATACATATTAAAGTTCCCCGTGTGTTTACACCCTACGGTGCAGCGTTTGGGAAATCGCTGTGTGTTGTGTGCATTCACACTTAATACTGTTGTGCTGTATACCCGGTGATGTCATTGGGTGTGTCTGTGCAGCTGTATCCATGGATTATTTTTGGTGTTTTACGGTTGCAACTGCAACGGTATTGCCTTTAGTGTTACATTACAGTTGCCTGCATTGGCTTAGCTTTGCATCTTACATTACTGCATCCTGCAGGCACATGGCATATGATGCATTTTATCTGCAGCCGCAGTTATGCTACCTCTGTACTTGGCTGTGCTATTTCGGTTCTTTGTTCTTTGCATTTCTACTACATCCCCTACTATCTTTGCATTCATATGCCTCCCCTTTCCCGTTATGCAGGAGTCTGCATACAGAGTTGTCGGCTGCCGCCGTTTGCCCTTCCTGGATTGATTGGTGTTGATTGCTCATTACGGCTCCAGTTACACTGCTTCTGCATTTCCTCATATTCTCCACATTACCTTCCTATATCCGTGGCTGTTGACGGGGAGGCCGTCACATGACTGTGTTGGGGAACATAGTCATCCTCGTGCACATGCATCTGTGCACGCATTATGTACTCTCAGCGCATCTATTTCCTCACACGCCGGTCCTGCTGCTGTGATGTGCATTGTACAGCCCAGGTTTGCTGGCCTCCAATATGCTTCCTCCTACAGTGGCACACCCCTCTGCGATTGACATGTATCTCGTGTAGGCCACTCCTCGGTGTAGTACCGCTGCGCCGTTTGCTCCATCCTTACACTGGCGCCAGCTTTGCGATTCACTATTATCTGCCTCATTTGCATGGCATTGACTGCTAATACATGGTTACGGCGCCGAACACTGCCACCACTCCTTGACAACCCTTGCGCTGGGGTTGGGCTTTCCATACATACTATGGTGTGTGGTGGCTGTACAGCTGATGTGTATTATACAGCTCTTTTAGGACATTGTCATATTATTTCATTGCTTTGCACCTTCTGTACACATATCCAGGGGTTCTGCTATGGTTTCTACGTACATGACATTTTTGTCATTATTTACAGTTTGTGCATGTTTTCTTTGGACATTCTCGGTGCCTTTCGCCTTTGGCATATTGCACCTGTATGATACCTGACGTTGACAGCCTTCCGTTACTCCTTGGTCATGTTTGGGTAAATGTAAACCGTTTTTTTCAGTTTACATTGCCGTGCCCTTATGCTACGCATGCCCCACTTCATGAATCACTATTTGCCTTCATTTGCATGGTGCAATGCCGCACACAGTATGATTAGCATACCTACGCCGGGGGCGGCGCAGGTCCGGCGCACGCCGGTAGTGCACGTGGGATTGCTTCATACCTGAATCGCTCGGTGGCCATATTTGGCTTTATAACGCCGACGCTATGCTGGCGCCTGGCGCAAGGTTCATGAATCCCGGGGTATAACTATCTCTAACACAACCTATAGATCAATGAAATTAAAAGTTCAGCTAATTGTCTAAAGGTTGTAACCCAGCCACTGGATTAGAAGTATATAAATCAGTAATATCACAAGTAATCAAGTGTTATCTTCTCAGGGAGGGTCTGTCATGAATGTGGTTTGAAAAAGATGTCCTAAACATGGTGGGAATGTCTGCCCCTGGATAAAAGACACCATTCAATAAGAAAGTAAGGGGAAGCTCTACAACTGACTAATTTGTTTTAAGGCAAATTGAGTTGATGACACAAATTGAGAAATTTACTATATCCATTCCATATAATCAAAATTAACCTGAAGTAAATTTTTCATGGATGGACCCTGAAAAAAGAAACACGTCTGCCAATGGGAAGAGTTAATCAGGGACAAATAGCAGCCCAGAACAGAGAAGAATACAGAAGAAATAAGAGAACTGTAATCTTCAATTTTTTTGCTTGTAAGTAGGCTGCGAGGCGGGGGGGGGGGTCCACAACTACAAGTCAATGCAGGGAATAAAATACAAAAAATAAATAGGTACCACTGATCATGAACTTGAAACACTGCAAGGCACCATACAAGAATACAGGACACAATAGACTGGCTACATTTCTCATCCAGATGAATGTATATGTAGAAAACACAATTACAGAACAAAACTGATAACATGAAAAAGCCGGTCATAAAGAAGCATTTCTGGACTGCCTAGAGGGAAGAAGGGGAGTAACTCCTTAAGTTTTTATTGGTCAGTATTTACAATTCTTGTTAAAAAGAGTAAATTCTATAGCAATAAAAAAGGCCCACAAGATCACTTTAAGACTCAGGTGTGATCAAAGTAAGAAGGAAATTGCCCCGCCCAGCCATGTTGGTATGAACCCTGTTGCTAACCATGTTGTTATGAACCCTGCTGCTATCCATGTTGTTATGAACCCTGCTGCTATCCATGTTGTTATGAACCCTGTTGCTAACCATGTTGTTATGAACCCTGCTGCTATCCATGTTGTTATGAACCCTGCTGCTATCCATGTTGGTATGAACCCTGCTGCTAACCATGTTGGTATGAACCCTGTTGCTAACCATGTTGGTATGAACCCTGTTGCTAACCATGTTGTTATGAACCCTGCTGCTATCCATGTTGGTATGAACCCTGTTGCTAACCATGTTGTTATGAACCCTGCTGCTATCCATGTTGTTATGACCCTGTTGCTAAAGCAATCACGTGCCTTATGCAGTTCTGTGGGTCTAGTGATAACTATACACAATACTTCTGTGACACTGAGTACATTTATTTTAGTATTACAATTAGTGCTTCAAGTTTAACAGTCTTGGATAATATAATTCTGGTGGCAATGTGAAAGAGGATCAGGACATTTCTCCTTCCTGATGACTGAACAAAGATTAACTTATGTAACTGAGAGCATAATGAATGATTAATGAATAGTAAATTATTTAGTGAAACACAATTCCCTGCTTTGTTTCAAAATCACCAACATTTTATTTATTTATTTATTTACTGGAAGTTCCTTTTTCAGTGGAGGCCCGGAGAGAAAACCTCCAGTACAAAAATTAATGATTGTATTTGTTGAGAGTTATAAAACATTACAAAGTCATGAAAGATAATAGTAGAAAGAAAAAACATAGTATATAATTCTGTACAATACAATTTAAACAAACAATGTGATATGATCTAATTTTTTGATAATTTCTTATAACACTGAAATGACAGACCTATAATTATACTAAGTTACAAGGGAAATATAATGAGTAGAAAATACAAGGTGAAAAAATGAAAAGGGGTATTCATTGCAGTATATAAACTAGGGAAAAACAGTTGAGACGCAGGTTGGAGCCTGACAACAGGAAAATATGGGATAAGGTGAGAAAGGTAAGAAAAAACAAAGCAAAAAAAAAAGATAAGTGAAAGAACTGAGAGGGGGGGGAAGGAAAAGCATGGGGTTAGACAGTGAGTTCGGTATGTGAAAGGAGGACTAAAGCGAAGGATTAGGAAATAGGAAGCAGAATTTACATTCTGTATGATTTTTGATTTAATTGAAAGTAGTAGTTTGTGAGTTCTAACTCTTAGGATGAGTTAACTAAGTTGATTTAACCAGGAGATGAGCAGGAGTGTGACCATGTCTTCCACAGGTACTGCTTTAGGTGGGTTTTAAATGAGTTTAGGTTGCTGATTTATTTCAGAGGCTGAGGAATAGAGGTCCATGCTTTTGAAAAAAAGTTAAGAAAAGTGAGTTACCTGCTGACTTACAGGATTTAGAAATAACAAGCAGAGACTTGTCCTCAGATCTTAGCTCTCTATTTGGGGAGTAGGGTTAGATAATAGATTGTACAGCAGAACACGTATCTGGTCACTGTAGAAATGTATAGGTTAATTGCAGGTTAGACATTGCTAGAGCTCTAACCAGCTAAGACATTTTAATGATAGACAATGGTGAATTTTTAAATGATGGTTAACTGCAAATTTAACAACTTTGTTTTAATGTTGTTTCATTTTGAGTAGTAATGTAGTTTGATGACTGATAAGCATCGGGGAGGTATATAGCAGAGATGGAGATAAGAAGGCTTTGGCTTTTTTTTTTTAGATAGGGTCTGGCCCTATAAGGTAAGCAAAGCGTTTGACTGGTTCTGTTTATTGCTTGGATTATGTGATGGTTAAATTTCATTTTGTCATCTTTTGTGATCCCTATATCTACTTATTTATTACTGACCAAACATATAGTTCATAGGTTAGTACTAGGCTGACTGCCCTTGTGGACCATTTTAAGCCTAACCAATTACCCCATGTGAGAATCCAACCCTGCACCTTGTGTCTGTAAGGTAAACACCTTAACCATTATGCCAATCTCCCAATCTTTTGATAGAGGTTTAGAAGTAAACAAGATTAGTTTGGTCTTCTTTGGATTAAGGAGACATTAAGCCTTATCCAGCCATGTTCAACAGATGAGAAAGATTGTTTTGTCATTTCTTGAATTTATGTGGAGTTTGCAGCTGTGCAAATAAATGCATAGTCATCTGCATACTGAACTATGTTGACATGTTTTATGATAAAATGAAGATTATTTGTGAAGAGACTGAATGACGATGGACCAAGAAAAGATCCTTGGGGACTCTAAACAACAGTGGTAAAAAGGATGAGTAATCATCGTTCCATTTCCCTGACTGTGCCTTATTTAATTCGTGAGGAAGAGATGCCTAGTGCAGACAGCTTTAGCAGTAGTACTGGGTGTGACATGGTGTCAAATGCTTTCAAGCAGTCAAGAAAGAGTGAGGAGGAGACGGTTACTCGAGCCTCTGCTACTACTGACTGTATTAGTAAAGCTGAGTAAGGCAGTAGTTCTACAAAAACCATGCTGTTAAGGTTAAGTATTTTAACAGTTGAAAGTGAATACATTTTCGCAAGAATTTTGAATACAGAGGAGAAAATTGCTAAGGCCCTGTAATTTGAAAGTTCATTGGAAGGTCCATCCTTATGAAGTGGCAAGATAAAACACTTTTTCCATATCTCAGTAACATAGTTTTCTACAATGGAGTGATTAATCTGAATGACAACTTGATTGGCTTATTTTTATTTATTTCTTTGTTAATCAGATAGATGGACTTGTCCTTAGAGCATTTCAGATACAGTCTGGCCACATTATACAATTTTAAAGATTAACATATTCACATTATGATCCATTAATGTACAATTTTACATTTGCCACATCTACTAGAGACAATCATAAGGCCTTCTTCACATATGTCCGCAACCTCAAAGGAAGCACCTAGACCTGTTCAGAACTGGTGGTCAAGGACACCACATACACAAATGCTGTAGATATAGCAAACTTGCTGGTTGAAAGATTCAGTGAAAACTTTACCCCTCTGTCCCTCCATCAGTAAATCAGGACATCTTCAGTACTGCCCCCTTCCCCTTATATCTAGGGAATAGGTCATCACTGCTCTCTCAAAGGCAAAAAATATAGCCTCCTTGGAACCTGATAACATCCCAGGCTGCATCCTACGTGAACTCAGGTAGGAACTTGCAGCACCATTAGGCACCCTATTCAACCAAAGCCTGAGTACTGGCTTTGTCCCAGCTGAGTGGAGGACAGCCACTGTCATACCTTTACACAAAGGTGGAGCGTTCACCAGTCTGGGAAATTATAGATCCATCAACCTAACTAGCCTGATCTGCAAGGCCATAGGGTCTATATTATAACATCGAAGTTGTAAAACGTCAAATGTTATAATACTGAACCCACTACATCAAAGGATGAAAATAGCGAAGCCCCGGAACATTGAATTCTTACCTAGGGCAAGACTTCGGTGGGCTGTTCCGTGGCTTCACTATTTCCTCCTGTGGTGCGATAGTTATGGACCTTAGGGTTAGGGTGTGGGTTAAGGTAAGTGGATAGTTAGGAATGTATGTATGGTGTAGTGTAGGGTTGGGTTTTGTTAACTGTATGTGTGTGGTTTATTTATTTTGGAGTGCTTGTGTTGTGTGTATGTTTCTCGGAACAGCAATTTTTTTTCCCTGGGAAAAAATTTGCTATTCTGAGTGTTCGATGTTATCATATTTCAAAATTCCAAGTTAAAGTGTATGGTGTTCGATATTTTGGAATTTTGAATATGTGATATAGACCCAGGCCATAGAACAGATTATCATGGACCTCATTAACAAGGACATTGGCAATCTCCAAACACTTGATCCCATACAGTTTGTCTTTGTCAAGGGAAGGTCATGTCTGCTAAATTTGATCGACATCTTTGAGACAGTCACCAAAGCCATGGACAAGTGGAAGACAGTGCACACTGCCTACCTTGACATGGCCAAACCTTTGACACTATTCCCCACTCGGGCATAATAGATAAACTCTCTCAACTAGGCATCAATCCATATGTTATCAGATGGGTAGCAAACTGTCTCACTAATAGAACCCAGTAGTCAAAATAGGGGAAGCCACCTCCAGCAGTAGACCCGTAACAAGCAGCGTACCCTAGAGTTCAGTTTTGGGGTCTCTGTTATTTGGGATATACTTTTCTGAGGTGCAGGCCAAAACCAGTGGGTATGGCTGACGAAGTTTGTAGATGACTGCAAGCTGGGTGTTGTCATCAATTCCCCTAGTGATGTGGACATCCTCCAAGAGGGTATTATTCAGACAAATGACTTGTGCCAGAAACATGGACTCAAGCTGAATACCAAAAAAATGCATCATCATACCCTTTGGGGAGAGTGACGTTCCCACAAATTATCACATTAATAACAGTGTCTTAAGCACTCAATTAGTCATGAGAGATTTGGGCACCCAGGTTGATAGCAACCTGACTTTTGACCACCATGTTGCTTCCGTGGTATAAAAGCCTTCTACATGGCCCACCTCATAAGTAAGGGTATCTCATCTAGGGACAGGGAGGTCATAACATCCCTGTATTCTTCCCTTATAAGGTCCATTATTGAGTACAATGCACCTTTTGGCACGTACCTCACAAAGCACATGCAGCAGCTGGAGAGACCACAGAGGTTCCTCACCAGGAGAATCCAGGGCCTCAAACATCTACCATACACAGATAGGCTAAAAGCCCTATCCCTCTACTCAGTTTCATACATACTCCTCAGAGGTGACCTCTGTCTTGCATACAAGGTGATCATGGACCCCAAAATGATGGGACTGCTGCATATCCGCAAGTCAAGCTCCACTCGAGTAACCCACACGTGCGGCCTCAACCTGGTCTGTGACATCAGCAGGACTTGTTGGCGGGACAGATTTGTGTCCCAGAGACTCCCTCATCTATAGAATAGACTCCCTCTCCAAATCAAGCAGAGTACCTCTTTACCCCCTTTTAAGTGCAACCTGGATAACTGGATGGGAAACAGAAAATATACCTCTGGGATTCCACCTATGTCCCTGCTGGACAGGGGCATTGGGTGCTGATTTGTCTAAATATGGGTTAAACTCTTGGCTAGGCTTATAAGGGCCAATAGCCTAGTAACCTCCTATGACATATGACACTGATCTTAATTAGCAGATTGTTTTTGAAGGGGCAGAAACTTTGTTGTATGATTTTGAATGCAAGTGTCGATAGAGTAAGAATAGATCCAGCTGCGATAATTAATTTGCTTTTTGAAGACTAATGGCAGTATTGTTCAAACTGGGGTAAAACTTTATTAAACCTACAAATACAGGTTATCATTGTTTGTATGTGCTCTGTACTGGATGTGGAACAGTGATAGGTAAATGAGAATGCATATTCTATTCCAGATATACATACATACTCCTTATTCATAGGTTCATAGATTAGTACTAGCCCAGCTGCCCTTGTGAGCCATTTTAGGCCTAGCCAATAATCCCTTGTGAGATTCAAACCCTGCACCTTGTGTTTGTAAGGCAAACACCTTAACCATTAGGCCACACTCCCAACTCCTTCAAAGATGCTATACTCTTAGAAAGTTTTTAGCCAAATGTACATCAAAACAGAGTTACTCAGTTGCATTTTACTAGGTTATGTTTGCATCACCTGTAGGTGATAATGTGGGACATATGCAACAGATGCCTGTAAACGCTGAGGGGATTCTGAGGTGCAATCAGGTTGCTATTATCAGAAGAAAGAAAGAAAGGATTTATGAAGTTTTAGGGTTAAACTCTTCAAGACCATAAATAGACTCCAAAGCATTCTGAAGGCAATCACTAACAAAAAATAACACATAAATTGGAAACCTTCTAAGGAAAGATTCATGGACGTTAGAAGGTACACTCTTGAGAAAAAAAAATAAAGAGGAGGGATACCATAGAGTTTAAATTATTTTAAAGCAAATCAGGTAAGTCCATAAATGCAGCATTTATCAGAAAATTAATGACATGGGAAGAAGAGGGTATTATAAGCGCATATACTTAAGGGATATAAAGAAGTATGTTCATTGATATGGCTGTCATATCATAAAATGGTCTACCAGAAACCATGGCAGATTAGAGAACAGCAGAACAACTATAGAGGTCATTGAAGTGACAAAAAGTTACCCCAAACAGAAGAATAAGTTAAATTACAAATAAGATTACAGTGGCATCTTCACTGCAGCAAAAGGTAAACAGCAGTCTAGAGTAGGGTTACCACCTGTCCCTACTTGTGAGGGACAGTCCCTCTTTGGGCAATTGTGTCCTGCGAAAAACCTAAAAAATGGCAGATGTTAACAAATATTTATTAAGTTTTCTTTAATAGTTACATAAAACAATTATTTTGCATAAAAAAGCCAAAATGTTATAAGAAATAAAATAAGTAACAAATGCTACAAGAATAAGCTTTTATTTTGGCAAAAAAGTGAAGTTATGTCCTTTGCACTGGCCTTGGATATGTTCTGTCCTGCAAAAGCTCACATTTCTACAAAAAATGTCCCACTTTGGGCAATTGAAAAGGTGGCAACCCTTGTCTAGAAGGAACAAAGTTTTTTTTAACCACCAGTGTCTAAGCCTCTTGTGTTTTCTTTCTCTTGAAAGTGGAAAAGCATTTTTTTCACTTCTTGGATTATGCTTTGATAGGGGACAAGTTCAGGGGTAAGCATTTAAGGCTTGTTTAATATCTGTCAACCGTACAGATTTTCGCAGAATGTCCACATTTTTGCCTCATATTTTTGATTGTTTTTTCATAAAATTGTGGTTTTCTGGCAAATCATTAAAGACTGAAGTTAGAAAATAATGACAGACATTTGAGTTTCAGACTTCATACCCTTCAGAAAATTCATACTAATGCAAAACTTATTATTCTATCAACTTTCCAAGTTTGTAAGAGTAACATTTAAAAATTGTCCCTATTCTGGGGCCTTTGTCCCAGTTTTATTAGTGGCTTTGTCCAGATTTCTTGCTCTAAGAGGTTGAGGTATGGGTTTTCTAAGGATTAATGAATGTGTCATTATGATTGGTTCTTTCAGTTAAATTCATACTTTAATAATCCTTTGAAGAACTATTTAATCCAGCCACCCCCTCCCCTTTACTTGAGTAATATTTTATAAGTGCTGAGGCATTTTTGTTTGTGTAGTTTTGCCACTAAGTTAGTTTACAGTAGGCGACCTGACACAATGGCTTCTGCTGACCCTAGTTTAAGGTGTGGGTAGCATGAGTTGGTGTATTTATTCTGAAACTTTAAAGCTATCAGGCTGGAGGCAGGAGAGGATCATCATAATTAGTCCGTTACACTGACTCAGTTCCACAAATGCCCCAGGTGTTGTTATGTCAACCCCAGTGCACTACGTACAAATGCTTGCAAGCGCCCCGTGACCTTGTTCAGAAGGCGCACTGGGTATCGCGTGCCCTTCACTCGAGCATCTGATTCTAGGGTTGCCACCTTTTCAAATGGCCAAAGTGGGACATTTTTGGTACAAACATCAGATTTTACAGGCCGACACATACCCGTGAGCAGTACAAAGGATAAAACTTAACTTTTTTTCCTAAAATAAAAGCTTATTCTTGTAGCATTTTAGTTGCTTATTCTATTTCTTATAACATTAGGTATTTTTAGATACAGAATAACTGTTTTATGCAACTATTACATAAAATATAGGAAAGAATTTTGTCCTAAAATCTCAGGACATTTGCCATTTTTTTAATTTTTTTGTCAGGACACAACTGCCCAAAGAGGGACTGTCCCTCGCAAAGTGGGACAGGTGGTAACCCTATCTGATTCCCGCGGGCCGTGGCCCGTGGCAGCACCTGCTTACACACAGGCACGCGCAAACCTTCTGTTTTACTCTCGCGGAGGGGTGGGCGTTTGAACTACAATAATTCTAGTGCATTTATCTTGCTTTGTTTATACATTTTCCTCACTGTTAGGCCGGTTGTTTTTATTACTTCTGAGTATTGCAATGTGTTTTGTGAAGTAACCCTGAAGCGTACACTCCCAGGAAGTCGGTATACAGGTGTGTGTACAATTCCCGAAATCCTGGCCCCCTCCTATGAGGGACTTTCACCCGCGGGCTCAGGTGTGGGTTGTAAGATGGGGACCCCAATTACATGGAAAATATATTAATTAAGCAGATGAAAATCACAGCATCCTGGACTATTCCCTTTTCTGGTAGGCGCAGCAATGTGTCCGAGTGACTATACCTCGGGGTGTCGGGGTACAAGGAGGTGAGGGCGCTGTCAGCAAAACAAAAAAAAATCAAACACTTCAGTTGCGGGCGCGAGTTCAGAGCCCCGCCCCCTCCGGCACGTTCTTAAATTCGCTCTATGGGCATGTTGATAGGTCGCCCCCTGCTGGTAATTCTGGATCAGTGCACTGTAGACCGCAATCACCAGGTAATAATCGGTACGGTTTTTATTACACCTACCTAGCCCACTAATAACCACAATAAATAATATCTGACATAACTTTGTATTAGGACAAGGAATAATAAGACTTTGCTAGCCTTTAACACAGCCCACCAGAAATTTTAAATCAGCTGTCTGGGTGCCAGGCTGTGACAAGGATTAAAATCTCATCCAATAGTATAAGGGTAAAAAATATCAGTAGCACATAGCTCTTAACTGTAATGGCCCTAATTTTGCTTCATGCTTTTACCCTTTCACGACTGAAGTCGTTGATTTTCTGGTAAATCACTAAGAACTGCATTTAGTAATGCTAGATAATATTTCATGCCTGCTAGTTTTCTAAAACTGCTTACTGGAGCAAAACCCGTTTTTCTCTCAATAAGCGAAATAGAATAATATTAAAAACCTGTACCTAATACCTAATGCCCCCCCCCCCCCCCACACACACACACACACACACACACACTACCTTGAGTTTGAGTTAACAAGGGTTGTGGTCTGGATAGCACCAGCGAATAATGTCAATCAATTAGTTTCTACTGCATTGTGTTTTAGGAATTCATCATCGCATATTTCCTTTCCTAAACTCGCAGCTGCATTTCTTTTCCCCTTTTAGCATACAGGTTGTTGTTCTACTTATGCTATGCCTTTTAAATAATGGTAGCTTACATTGGGTCGTTTTTAAGTAATGGTTTATCCAAGGTCAAACAAACCCGTTCCTCACACTCCTCGGCTGTGTCTCTGACCCCAACTCTCTCTTTTTAACGTTTTGCCCAGGTAGTCCGTTTGTCTATGACTGACGCATCCTGTTTAAATAGAGCCCATGTTGTACTAGCAACTGCTAAAGTGAACTGCACCCCTATTAAAAATCAACCCAGTTTATGACATTTAAATGTTGCCTGAATCCTGGTTAACTACTTGAAGAGCTCTGTACTTATGTGCTCTCAGCAGGTTTTGATAGTCACATCCACCCACAAGTAACTGGAGCCGTGAGAGTTCACAGTGGATGAGGAGAAACTGCACAGTGTCGCCCTCTGCTGGAGGCAACGTCGGGACAAGAAGGGTGTGGGGCACATGGCACCAGTTAAGAGCACTGACTGTTATAGGATTGCCAAGAGATATTTCCCCTTTAAAACGCTGTCTTTGGCTGGCTGGGTGATTTTATTTTTATTTTTTTTGGGGGGGGGGGGGGGGGGTGATGGTGTCCAAGGGTTAACTAGCAGTATTGACATCAGGACTGCAATGAGTTAAAGCCATTCTCAGCCTGTGGATCTGGCAAAGCAGACGTTAGCGGCTGCCTACCTTCCAAGCATTCTTCCAAAGTAGGGATGTGGGAGGCAGCAGCTCAGAGAGGCTGTGAGAAGGACAGAATGCGGAAGGGGAGGGAGAGAAAGAAAGCTAGAGAGAAGGACGAGGCAGAAAACATGACGGAGTGAAATAAATGCTTATCAATGGAGTTCATTACTGTAAACATCTCCCAGGGGTGTCAGGCAACGGGGATGAGAACGCAGCCGCTTGCATTAAAAATGACTAGTGAGGTGTCAGGCAGCCTTGCTGGCAGTTCAGCCTTGCAGTCAAGACATGTTAGTAGAAGAGGAGCTGCACTGGAGTGAGGAAGTCGTGGGAGTACACACCTACCTGGGTTGCCTGAACTGTTAAGTATCCTACGACTTGGTGCGGGTCTCAAACACCTCTCTAGGCGAAGCAGCAGCCGAATCCATTTTTTTTTGTCGATAATCATTGTTCTTATTTCAGGTTTCGAGTCTTCTGAATGCTTTCCATATTAGTTCAGGGGTACTAGTTAATGTCCAGGACGGAGCTACATGCAGGACTGCAAGGGGGCTACCTCTGGAACAAATGCAGAAAGCAGTTATGTGATGGAAAGGAACAATATGCAAGTACAGACAGTTAATGTTTGACTTACGGGCAGTGGACAAGTTAACGTGGCACCAGTTGGACATAACCTTATCATTTGGACCTTGGTACCGTGTAAACCTCATTTACACGGGTAACCTCTTGGCAGCAATCGTAGCTGGAAGGTTGGATTCGAACTAGTGCAGGAGAGCAAACTGGACGTAACGCTACTGCTAAGAAGTCTGGAGCAGGACTGTGTGAAACGAACAGTGAAGAGAAAGGTCGCTCATTTTCAAAGGAAAGAGGTCTAACACAGTGCGCAGTGGACAAAGCACGACACGGTGGTGCAGCTTTAACGGGGAAGAAGTACTTGTTCCTCTTTTTAAAGTGGCTGTTTACAACCTACAGCCAAAGAAGTGAAGTGTTAAAGCTATTTTTGCAACAAGCAGACCCGTGAAGATATTCAGAAGAGCACAAGACTCTCCAAGTCCACCAGACAGGGCAAGGAGAAAGGGAAGCGCAAGGGTCCACTACAGCCTGAGTTCTTACTGAGCAGGGAGGCAATCCATTGTGGAGTCCCGCTAGAGTGCACCGACGTGATAAAAAGTGAGCACTCCCTGTTTGCTAAAATAAGTAAACGAAAAAAAGTAACTCACGCCAGACCTAGAAGTGGAAGGGCGGTTTAGTGACCACAGCTACCCTAAGCTCCCTGGTCACCTGTCTTGGACTATAGCAGGTAGTGCATATGAGAGTCCTGAGAGCAGGACACGGACCCTTCAGCATCAACAGCAGCAGGGGTGGCAGCGCTGTTCCTGAGGAGTTGCAACAGCTGTGTTGTGGTCACGGTTGCATGTCCTTATCCAACTAGGACTCGAGTCCCGTCGCTGCCAAGTGTCTCAGGAGTGCTGAATGCCAGCAACAGCGGGCAGCCGGTGTAACGGGCTCGGTGTTCAAATGCATGGGTTTTGGGAATGAACCGTTTACCACCACAGACACATTTCCAGCAGGATATTACTTTGGATATGTGATTGGGGCGCGTTATTTGGGACCGGAGGGTCATATTTTATTAGGATTATGGCCAAAGGGTTGCGAAGTGAAGCTTTCAGACTTGGACCAGCGACCCACTCCAGGTATGTTTTAATTACATTTCATTTCTGAAATGGCAAGAAAGATATGAAAATTCACGTACAACTTCAACATATATATCAAATTTAAATGTTTTCTTAATGTTTGCAATTTGTCAGGTTTTAAACGCGCTCGGTTCTTCTTTCCTCGTCTTGCATGGGGAGTAAAAAGGGTCGTCACTTAACGAGTGAACTTAATGGCTTCAGCTCTCAAACGTTTTATGAAATTATATTGCCCCGTAGCAAGCTTTCCTGGATTTAACTGGTGTTAGGCGATTTTTCTTATTAGCATATGGGGTCTTAGGATGCAATATTAAAATAAATCACATTTAGTTTAGCAATGCAGCTGATTACAATGGATTTTACATTGATGTGATTATTTCATTTGAAATGTTGAATGATATGACCTTTGGGTCTGCCTTTCTAGAATGAGAAAACGGCTATCAGCAGCTGTGTCTGCAGATACCAAGGACAAGGGCAACATTTAGACATGGCCTGTGCAAGGGCAGATAGATGAAGCAGCTCTATATCAACAGGAACAGGGCCAACCAGGCAGTGCATGATATCTGCACCCTCCCCCGTTAATTCCCTTTTAAATATTCAGTCTATACTTAGAAGACTGCTCGGTTCCAGCAAGGAGTCCTTCTGTCTGATGTCTGAATTTGACATTTTGAGGCAGATGAACAACAGCTCTGATATAAAAATGGATCAGATGAGCAGCTGTTAAGGTGTTACTCAAATACGTTTCAGTGCCAGGCTGGGACACTATTCTCCAGTCTTAAAGCAGAAATCTTCCAGAGTTTAATGTATTACATAAAACAGAATGACCACAGCAAAGTTGTCAGGCCATTCACTTCCTTCACTCTGGTGTGTGTGTGTGTGTGTGTGTGTGTGTGTGTGTGTGTGTGTGTGTGTGTTAGGAAAGACACGTTACAGCTCGGATTAAAAAGAACCAGGACTGCAATACACAACAGCATTTTTGGTGCACTCAGTTAAGTTAAGCAGATCTGGGTTGGTACCCTATGCTTCACATCTGTTTATCAAATTATAGGTTAATGACAGTGAAAACCAAATAGGGTGGGGGGTCTAAATGAACAAACTGGTAATTTCATTTGGGGTTTCAGTAAAATTTATCTCCAAAGAAAAACAGCATGAAAAGGAGGACGTGTTTTGCTCAGCTTGCTGGTCTTCAGTAATTTCAGATTTTTGTTTTTGGAAAGAGATAATAAAATGAACACTGTTTCGTACACCACGATCATATGTAAGTCGTGCTTCAATATTTATTTTCCTCATGGTTGTTTAGTCTAGTGCTGAGATAAGCATGACAGATTTACTCAGTTCTGCATTTTTCACTCTGTTTAAATTCGTCTTAAAAGTCACAAGTAAAAGAAAAGTGACAAATGAAAATAAACTTTTAACTGCACGGTGCCCATAGCTGATAGCTTATGCAACTGCATGTTTTCCTACATGAGCTCCATCTTGCCTTATTGTATGAATCTCTGTGCTCCATAAACCAGAGTACACCGTCATCAGCTCTCTTGTCACTGTGAGTTATGTTATTGACATTTTAAATAATAGCCTAAAAATGCCTTTTTTGTACTCCTAGTAACTTTACCTGCCTTTGCCTACAATCATCTCACAGGGAAATAATAAAAATACTTTTAATTATATAAGGTCTTTGGATTGTGAAAAGTAAAGTACTTGATAATTGTGGTCAACCGTTCATTAATACGAACATATAGATAGACAGATAAATTGATAGGTATATGATTTATTTTAAAATTATAATACATAAGCAATTGGATTCTGCCTTAGATAGTGTACTTCAGACCATCACTTTCTAAAGGATTAATTTGCACTTGCATGCATACACACACACACACACACACACACACACATACATACATACATACATACATACACACACACATACATACATACATACATACACACACACACACACACACACACACACACACACATACATACACACACACACACACACACACACACACACATACACATACACACACACATACATACATACATACATACATACACACACACACACATACATACATACATACATACATACACACACACACACACACACACACACATACATACACACATACATGTTTCTTACAAGACAGATTATTTTCATATGTGTTTGATTACTTCTGGATGTACATTAACTGCATTTAAAACAGTAGGAATCCCAGCATCCCTTCAATGTTACTATCTCAGTAAAGAAACACACAACGCTGGTTATGAACAAGCTCATTTAAAATTATCTTGTAAACTCCAATAATCTTGTAAGACTTTTAATAAAAAATACGAACCAAAGAGATTAAATAATTTTACTAGCTAGCCTTTCTCAATGCGTGCAGCCAGTAACTTTTTTTAACTACTTATTGAAAAACTTAAAAGTTGTATTATGACTATGCATGAACACAAATCCCCATACAATAATTTCCTTTTGCAAATATAGGAAAAATGCTATGTCCAGAGAGGTGCCTAGTAACCATCAGTCACACATTGTTCTGTTTTTGAGTAAAATAGTTATGACTATAATTTGTAATCTCAGAAGCAACTTGATTTATGATGCCTTAAGCAGTTGTAAATTTCTGAACAGCAGTTCTCAGGGATATAAAGTGAATTTTCTACAACAAATTGGGTTGCAACATTGAATTCTTGACAACATTAGTCAAAAACCACCTACATATACAATTTTATATTTTTTTCTGTTAATGGTTTAAGCTGTTATTGCTGTCTGTCACGATGTGATCACAGCTACTGTATGCAGTTCAGCTTTTCTCAAAGACTGCAAATTTCCGGAAACAGTCTGTAGCATCTGACAACAAAGCCTAGCGATGTAAAATGGTTACAGAGAACAGAAAGCAGTCCAAGGAATAAGAATTAGTCAGTTTCTAATTATATCTATCACTTCTGCTTGTTTTCTTTGGAAGTATCACAAAAATGCCCCTCTGTGATCCTATTGTACAATCGCAATATGTCATTTCCAGCTGGAAACCAAAATGACAAGCCTCCTGCTTATATTATGGGAATAAAAGTCTTAATTCTGCTGCGAAAATGTGCAATTTGTCAAGGTTTTATGTACTTCATAAACAGAACACCCTTTGGGCATTCGAGCTACTGCAGCACTATAATAACTTGTTTGTAAACCTGGTTATTGATGAGCAGAGGTGTGACTTGCATTTTTATTTATTCAAATAGCAAAATGGTGCAACGTGTAAAGGATGGTTACCTCCTGAAAACACATGCATCTCAGGAGACAACATCTTCATCAATAAATGAACAAGGGATGCGAAAATAGTGGCATTACTTCATGTCTTGGTTTGTTTTTGTAAAGGGGATATTGTCAGTTAGTCATCTGATTAGTCAGTATTAAGTAAAAATGCAGTTTTCATAGGTGCATGTGGAAATAAAAATATGAAAATATTCATACCTTTGAGTTTCATGTATGTATGTGTGTGTGTGTATGTATGTATGTATATATATATATATATATATATATATATATATATATATATATATATACATACGTGTGTATATAATATGTGTAAATCTAACTTGTATGTGTGTTTGTATGTAGATGTTTAACAAGACAGAAGTATGAATATACAAGATATGTACATACATGTACTTAACAAAATATGAACTTTATACACACATATATTTCACATACATATGCAAGCACACTACTTATCCTCACACACACACACACACACACACACACACACACACACACACACACACACACATACACATACACCAACTTTCATTAATATCTGTCCATGTCTATTTTCTGTGCTTCTTTTGTTGGTGATAGTCTTGGTGACAGCAATCTGAACAGGGCAGACCAAATTTCTCTATCCTTGCTAACACTCTCCAGACTACTCTATAAACTGTTGGATTCCTACATTTTCTCAGGAAATCCCCACAATAAAATCATTCCACTGTACCCTGAGCATGTCATGGACTTTTTCCCAGTGTGTAGTGCTATGTGCACCTCCTGAAGAAGGGTCCTAAAGGCATCTTCACCGGATAAGCAGATCACCTCAACTGACTATTCACATGCCAGGTAAGTGACTCTGTCATGACTGCTCTGGATTAATGAACTTCTCTCTTTGCTGTTAGCAGCTACCGAGTCCAGCTAATCTGCAAGGGAATGTCATATGTCATGCACGTGTCTGTGATGGCAATCTTTTAGTATCTGTTGATCATAGGTGAGTCACCTTGGGTCTCAGTTCATAGATTCCTATGTACTTACTAGCCTACTGATCTGTGAGGATCCAAAGACGTCTAGCGTTCCATTTCCAAGTTAGTTCTTGCATACAAACACAGTTTGACACATTGACTGCTGCCTAACCATTGCTACCTACATCTGTTGATCAGCCTCCAAATTCCCCTCACTTTAACCATGAACAGCAAACCACCCCAGATACAGAAATTACTCAGCAGCATAAAGTAAGACATTCTTTCCCAGGAGTGAATCACAGCTTGTGATAAGCAGAGCATGCCGTTTGTCTATACATACATATATTGTGTGTGTATGTCTGTGTGTACAGAGTCAAATGTATGAAGCACACATTTCCTTCTGAATACCCAAATAAATTTAAGAAGACAAATGAAAACACATTTGAACTATTTAACAGACTATCAAAAATGTCTCAAGAAAAAATCTAAAACAATATATACATACATACAATTTTAACAAAAGAATATATTGTCAGAAAGACATTTGTGAAAAACATGAAGGTAATGGCAAATGAAGCGTTCTACTGTGACACATTGTTCATATTTTGGAAATCTTCCTTCTATGACCTTTTTTTCTTTCTTGTTAACATTGTTAGGATTCTTCTCTGGCTGTCTGTTACACTTCCTTCACTTTCATGATGTGTGTTCTCCTTCCTTTTCTTCTGAGAGTGTGGTACATTTATGTCCTGCCCTTTGGAGGATGAAGGGTCGGTATATGTGATCAGTTTTCGTTGTCACATTCAGGGCTGGAGCCTCCATACATACTCTATCCTTTGAGGAAGTATTTGTGTGTATAGTTTTCTTATTGTGTCTCAGGGATAGTACTTCCATCATCCATGCCATGTGTTTTGACCAAGGAAGTGTTTGTGTACAGGGTCAGTTTTCCTTTTCCTGTTTAGGGCTGGTACCTCTATGCTGTACACTTTGACAGGAGTAACATTTTTGGAAATGATACATTTTCCTCTTCCAATTCATTGATTGTACCGCCAAGCCATGCCCTTTTAAGTAACACTGCATTTGTATACTTGTTGAACTTTACTCTCCATACTAAGGTCTAGAACTTCCATACCCTGCACTGTGACAGAAGAAGCATTTGTAGAAGTGATCAGTAGTCTGGCTCTTCTCTCAGTAGCTTTAATTTTTATGAAAAAGCTGCCCTCTCCCTTGCTTATGTTTGGGAATATTCAGTCTTCCATTTTATTTTCCTTTAATGTGATGACCACTCGTTTAATACGTATATTGTGTTACGCTACACCCTTGCCAGAATGAAATTTACAGACGTCATGATTAAACTATAGCATCTAACATTACTAGACATTCTTTTTGCCCTGACCGAGCTTCCTTTCATGAATCATGTGACCCCCAACTTGGAGTTTATGTGGTTCTTGATGTGGTTCTAAAATTAACACGTATACTAACCTTAAGCATTGTTTAAGCTCATCTGCTCAAAATTAGAAGTAAGATTTGACAGATTCTTAGCAACAAGCAAATGTTTGACTAACCAGTAAGGATATGTGCATGCCATATAATGAATTGTCTAATATGTAAAAAGTATTACCAAATTATACAATTTTCAAATTAAACGGATTTTTTATAACATTTGAATGGTAATATTTGTGCCTATTAATCTGTATGTGTAAATAAGTGCAAAAAGAACTGCAAATGTTCTGAGGAAAAATGGAATTGTGTAGGCATGCTAGACTTAAAATTCCTTCAAATGTAACATCTTTGCGTTAACGTCAGAAGAGAATGTATATAGTCATATAATAGCCCTGTCTAGAGTGCCTAGCTCACATTTTCTGATTAAAATTCTATTTCTGTTTGTGAGTTTTATGCAAGTACTTTTAGGGAGAGACTAGAACATGGGTGTGCAGTCCAAGACACGGAGGTAGGATAATTATTTATACAGTATTCACTCTTAGTTGTGCTTTATCCGAAGTACAGTGCAATCATATTTATCAGCTCAGTTCATTGTTATACAGAAGTTGTTGAGATTAACAGAGTAGGACTGAGGTGATTCTGTTACTCAAGGCAAATGCTTCAAAATATCCCACTGTTTCCAAGTTCCACAGTTGCTTAACTCCGAAATTAAATGCTAGGCTTATAAAATCATCAACAAAGGTATATAGTATTGAAGAAAAAATGAAAATATTCTTTGATATAAATCTTCTATAGTGAGTGTCCCCCACCCAAGTGTGTTTCATGATAAAATATTAGGTGTATAACTTTCATTTTTGACATTATTCCATAGTAAATCACACTTGTCTGTAAAGGAATCCTGAAAGGGGCACGGTTTTCAAACAGAATCAGGTGCAGAGAAGTAAAAATAATGGTTGCCATGATATCTACGGGCATCTGACTGCAGTGGGATTTGTTTGGGTCCTATCAGTAGGAGCATCTCTTGCACAGAGGCATTCAAGATTACTGGTTACCTCTTTATAAAAATAGTGTAGTTGAAAAAAATGACACAAATAATAAGACTGTATTTCAGCTGACCCATCAATGTCAACATATTTTACTTTATTTATGATCTTGTCTTTTTTTTCATACGAGTCCAGTCCTTGTGTAATGTCATGGTGTAACTCTGAACTGTAATGTTTTATGAATGGACTTCCTCTTCTGGGCAGTTACCTTAGTGAGTTACATGAAGGAGCGTATAGCTCATAAGAAGCTTTTGCAAAAACATTTCTGTATAGCAGATTGCTGAACTGTGTTTTTTGGTTCACCTTTTCTACCTGTTTTTAATCAAGTGCTCAGATACATGAATATACTGATCTGTGCCTTGCACATATGCACACTTAAATCGTGTAACACAATCTGTGCATCACATGTGTGTTGATATCCAGTCCTCCACACATGCAAGGTGTTGGAGGGAATAGTTATCCTACAAAGGTAGCTACCTCCATAAAGTAAACCTGGCTCAGGTTCTAGCCTTAAATGTGTACTGAGAGTACCTTAGTTTGTAGAAAATTGAATAAATCTCCCCATTTCTTTATGTTGTGTATCCCTTTGTATCTCCAGTTTCCTAAGTTGAATATCTTGATTCCTTAGGCTGAGCTCTCTTTTCATTGACTTCTTGTTTTTGCTATGAGAAGCTACCCTGCTAAAAGCCCCAGAACTCTGAAGGGAACAGCACTGCAGTGTCATGAAATCCTCTGCCTTTTGTCAATATCCTAGAGGCTGCAAACTCTTCAGGATTTCAGGCCTGTGCATAACTATTAAGCTAATCTCTTTTCTAAGTCGAATGTTTGGTTTTTTTTGGGGGGGGATATGAAACAAAGGTTTTAAGTCTGTAGGCATGTATGGATTTCATCTCGAGTACCTGGATTATGACCTTCATCAACATTAAGTTACAAGGCGAGTAAGGTTAAAACTCGCATATCTGATATAACTACACACACACACACACACACACACACACACAGTCATATATACTGACAGACTGACACACAAACACACATGGTCATTTATACAGACATGTAGACATGTGCACACACACACACAGTCATATATACTGACAGACTGACACACAAACACACATGGTCATTTATACAGACATATAGACATGCGCACACACACACACACACACACACACACACACACACACACACTTGGGCATTTTCCTAGGAGAAGGCATAACCATAACAATTTGCATCATTTTATATCTTAATTACTTATTATAACCCCTTTTAACATTGCAATTATTTATTTCTGATCTGTAGCACTGTTGGAACTGCACTTAAAATGCTGAAGTGACTTCTGAATTGTGCACCACTGAAGCCTATAGGAATTGAAATAATATAAACTATCCATATATCTTGCAAAATGTCTGATTGCAAATGTATATTGTAGAGTTTCTTGTCTTCCTGCTATGGTAAGCCAGACTTGTCTTCTGCCTACCTAAATGTTACCTTGTTTTATTAAATTAACAAGGCTGAAGAGGGGAAAAAAGAAAGAGCAAATATTTCTGTAGTTCAAATGCAGTCTAATGCTGCCCTCTGTCTACGAAAGGTGCTCCTTGTAACACAAATGACAAGCAGAAAAGCAAAACTATTTCATGTTTGCCAATAAAAATCTGCCGCCTAGTTCCCCCTTCTTCCTGTTTTTGCCCTTCTTCCTGTTTGTGACTACGTTCAGTGTTGTTGGACAAAATTATTAGGAAGATATTTTCACATTTATCTACTATTTTAGCTATCAGTATCTGTAGGTCAAAACACATAAATGCTTGTTAAGATGCTCTTGTTTTCCTGTCTGCCAACAAACAATATCAATGTGCTAATGATCCTTAAACCGCATGCATGTAAGTATGTACCCGCATGTACATTTCTATGTTTCTGTACATGGGTGTTTATGAGTGCATGTGTAACTATGTGTATGTGAGCTAAAATAGGCTTAGATAGGAGAAGAAAACTATATATAATCTAGAATGGCTTAGTAACATTCATCTACTTTATAAAACAGTGTTTCTTCACCTAAAAAATTAGATTTCAGCATATTTGCATAAGTAGTGACACAAAAGTAGAATCTCAGATCGATCAGCACCAATGGAGAATGTGATCCTTATACAAGAAATACGAAGTTGCTATCATGCCATAGGCAACTGTTAGTTGTGAAAACTCAAAATGTAATAAAGCTTACATGCTTGTTCTTTATTTACAGAAAACAATGCTGTTCATTTAGTATGTGCCAATTAAAATATACTGCCACTTCATGTTTTGATTGCATTTATTTATTTATGTATTACATTTGTTAAATAAATTGATGCAATGACCCATTTCAATAACAACCCAGGGCAAGAAGTCAGAGATAAACAGTCATAGCAAAGTACAGTTTGAGTCTTATATTGGCTCAATGCTCATTTTTTGTATATGAATTTTAGTTATCTAAACACATTGAACTAGGTATAGTTAAAGGTGTAACACCACTGGAATTATTTAAAGGTGTAATGCCATAGGCATTATTTACCTAATGGCGTTCCTTCATTGAAGGTTGTGCGTTAGGCCCGGCAAGCCAGTACGTAAAAATCTACTGCCAATCATTAGCAGACCGGAGTTCCGCTGTGGCGACCCCTAACCGGGAAAAGCCGAAAGACACAAACAAACATGCAGAGTACATGCTTGCAAATAAATAAATACAAATCTAATTGAGCAGAGTCATTATCAACTGCAGTGTGCAAACATTACACTCTTAGTAAAACTGGCTGTCATTCATGGTTGGAGGTACACAATGCTCAATCACAGTGGTATCTTTTACAAAACTAAGATCCCCAAAACAAATAAACCATTTCATGTTAAAGTGTAAATGCCATTTCTAAAGAGAAGTTCCTAGGTTTGAATGTCAAGCTTTATGATACACCAATCTTCTTGAAGGATGCTGGTCTTGCCACCCATAAAATAATCTAACGAGTTCTTTAAAAAAAAAAAAGACATTGCAGGTATATAATCCTTTGGTGTCTTTCTGTTTATAGTTAATGTTAGTAGCAAGTTACCCATCCTGGCTTTAGCTCCATAGCTGTATGTTCCAGACATAGTAACATGCAAGTCCGACCAGGTGCTTATCACCCCAGGAGCTTGTATAGCACAGAGTACAATTACAGCTCTCTTAACTTATCTGTGTAGTTTAATGTTCCCAGTGATGTTACTTTCTATAGGACAGACTATTTATTTACCTTATATTCCATTTAGTAACATTCCTGACCATTACAGAAACATTGTTATCCAAACTGCAGCTGCTTAAGTATGTTAGGGTTCCTTATAAGAGTGTTTGTTTTAAGAATGTGCATTAGGGTTCCTTATAACAGTCTTTGTTTTAAGAATGTGGCCATCACACTTGTAGTCAAAGTTCTCATTATTCCCAGAGCGTAAGACACTACATTTCTGTACTTTAAATGCAATATATATATATATATATATATATATATATATTATTGATTTAACATTTGTTAACTGGGAAAGTCCAACTTGGGACAAAGCCAATTTTCAGCGGAGGCCAGAGGAGAAATGCTCCAGACACATGACTTTGTAACGTGGGAGGAAAATGGAGCACCTGGAGGAAACCCACACTAATGCAGGGAGGACATGAAGACTCTGCACAGAAGGCACCCCAGCTGAGAATCAAACCGGAGAGCCTCTTGCTGTGAGGCAACAACGGTACCGCTGCGCCATTGCACCATCCTGCACCATATGTGCAATGTCAAATGTCTCTGTCACACTATGGTGGATGTACTGTCACTAAGACACTACATTTCTGTACATTAAATGCAATATGTGCAATGTCGAATGGCCCTATCACACTATGGTGGATGTACTAGCATTAGGACACTACATTCTGTACATTAAATGCAATATATGCAATGTCAAAGGTCCCCGTCACACTATGGTGGATGTACTAATACTAGGAGACTACATTCTGTACATTAAATGCAATATGTGCAATGTCAAAGGTCCCCGTCACACTATGGTGGATGTACTAGCATTAGGACACTACATTCTGTACATTAAATGCACTATGTGCAATGTCAAAGGTCCCTGTCACACTATGATGGACGTACTAATACTAGGAGACTACATTCTGTACATTAAATACAATATGTGCAATGTCAAAGGTCCCTGTCACACTATGGTGGATGTACTAATACTAGGACACTGCATATATTGTATTTAATGTACAGAATGTAGTGTCTAATGATACATCCATAGTGTGACAGACTGACATTGCACATATTGTGTTTAATGTACAGAATGTAGTGTCTTAGTATTAGTACATCCACCATAGTGTGACAGGGACCTTTGACATTACATTCTGTACATTAAATACAATATGTGCAATGTCAAAGGTCCCTGTCACACTATGGTGGATGTACTAATACTAGGACACTACATTCTGTACATTAAATACAATATGTGCAATGTCAAAGGTCCCTGTCACACTATGGTGGATGTACTAATAATAGGACACTACATTCTGTACATTAAATACAATATATGCAATGTCAAGCATCTCCATCGCATTACGGTGGATGTACTAGCACTTCCTTCTCTGCATTTGCTGCACATTTGCCATCCATGCTACTTAAGCAGACGTTGCTCCCAGTTCACCCCTGAAAATGGTCTGTGTGTCTGGGGCCTTCCTGGTTAACAAATGGTTATTGTTGTTGTTATTATTATTTTATTATTATTATTGTTTATTGTTATTAATTATCCATTGATGGTTCCCCTCCTTTATTTCTGAAAAGACAATACCAAATTGCAAAGGGATAGTACTGAACCATGTAGTCATCCAATGATCAGATGCACTGTGTCCAGATAATCACCCAATGATCATATGCATTGTGTTCCACCTATCGTCAATGTTGTTAACAGGATGCCAGTTGTTTCACCTCTTACAGCTTTTACAGTAAACCTACAAGTAGGATCACATAAAATGCTTTTGTTACATCAAGCTATGCCGCATGAACTGTCAGACCTACAGCCCACTTACCTTCTGAAAGAGTACCACATAATTTAGAAAAGATGGCCTTCCCTTCAGGGACTAATACGGATTTTGACCAGAAGTGGTGGTGGGGGAACCATTTCTTCTTTTCAGACCCAAATTCATCTTTTCCATTTGGTTGAAAAGTGTGTATCTTGAGCTGATAGTTCAATAATGATATGGACCCTAGTGTAACCCCTTATTTATGAAGAGGTAATACAATTGCCTGACAGTATACTTGTCATATGTACACATCTCTTTTTTCTATTCTGCTAAAAACAGCATGTTGGCAAATTGTTTTTTCTGAAGTTTATTTTTCCAAATCTTGGGACTCGCTGTATTATGTCATTAATATTGTTAATTTCATTATTAATTGAAATATTGTTCTTTTACTAAAATGGTTCTCAAATGTATTCAGTTTGACAACAGCTCAATAAATCTTCCACTCTTAACAAGATAATACTGCAGGTGTTTGCTAATATAAACTGTCTTGCCTAATATACTCAGAAATTGTTTTATTTTTGTCATTAAAATTCATAGCTAAGGCAGTTTCCAACTTTACAGTGTATTTCCTTGTGTCTCTTTGTATTTCTTTATTCCGTTTGCTAAATTGTTTACACTGTGCTTCCATCTGACTTTCTATTTCTTATGTAACCCAGAGGACAATTTGAAAGCAATGCCCTTTTTACCTAGGACTAGCATTCCCTAGCTTTCTTAAATAACATTTTCTCTTTTAAAGATTTCCCACGTCATTTGCATTTTTTGTTAAACCGGACGTCTCAACTCAAGTTCCTTTAGTGATTTCTAAATTCTGTATAGTCTTTTTTTCTCGCATGCAGTTGTTTTTCACTTTGACCTGATCCATACAAAGACTTTATGTTGATATCCTGGATTAATGATCAGTAGATCACTTGATCTCCCCGTGTTGCAGGATAAAACTCAGTTCACAATGTACTTCCATTACCTCTTTATATAAACACATTATATGTAGTACATTGGCCTCTCTGGCTGGTGCGCTAATAACCTGGTTTAAGCTTGGATCTATAACATTAATAGTGCTTTTTTTTTCTTGAATGTGTAACTATACCTCTCAACTGTACAGATTTTCACAGAATGCCCATATTTTTGCCTCATATCTTTGGTCTGTTTTTCATAAAATTGTGGTTTTCTGCCAAAAGGAAATCATTAAAGACTAAAGTTAGAAAATAATGACAGACATTTGAGTTTCAGACTCCGTGCCCTTCAGAAAATTCATGCCAATGCAAAACATTATTCAATCAATTTTTCAAGTTTGTAAGAGCAATATTTAAAAACTGTCCCTATTTTTGGGCCTTTGTCCCACTTTTAATTATGGCTTTGTCCAGATTTTCTGCTCTAAGAGGTTGAGAGGTATGTGTGGTACTAACAATGCTGCCTTTTTTCTGAGTTAAACTGTGTGGATTTACACCACAAACAGGAAGGGTTTGTTTTTGAATATGTAAGGGTGTTTGCATCTGACTGGGACTGATTTAACTGTAGAGTCATTCTTTCATTATTAGAATGCAGTTATTGCCTCCGGTCTTGTTTATGCATCCTTGATAGAGTATAGATTTTATCTATTTCTTCATAATCAATATTTGAGAAATCCTAAAACTTAAACCTGCTAGTGGTGGAATTCTTAGTTTGTGATTAGGTACAACAGTGTTGTGGCTGAACTCTATACCAGAAATAAAACTGCCTGTAGGGAAAAACAGTAGGAACTCATTTTGCTGAAGGCATTGAGTAAAATGTTGTCACCTCTTGTTTGCTAACTTTTCCAAGTCTTTTTCCTCAATGAAGTCAAGTAACACTTGGGCACATATATTTTTTAAACAGTAGTTTGATCAGTCACTGTTTGGACAGATTAAATCCCCAAGTGATATTTTTTAATTAGATGTGTGTGCCCTGCAGTTTTCTTCAAGGCTCCTTAGATTAATCCAGAGTCATGGGAAGGGGTACAGTAACACTGCACTATATTCATGTTTGTTCTAATACTAACCATAGTTTGGGTTAATTCTCTGTTTGTCTAGTTTTTATCCTGGATATCGGAAGAACATTTATGGAGATAGAGATCCCACCAGCCTTCCAGCTAGTCACTGTCCACCACAATTTGTGATCTCATAGATATATGCTCACACCAGGTTTCTTTAGCAGTACATTGTTCAGTGTCCTCGGGTAACAATAATGTTTCGAGACTTCACTTTTTGTTACTTGTAAGATTCATGTGTGCCACACTCACCTACTTTTGTGTGTTCATTTTCACTTCTTTTTAGGTCATATAGAAATTTTGATTTTGTCTGAAAGGAACTGAGTAGGGGTGTCAATGTCTTATTTTCAGTATATATAAAAACTCCTAGAGTTGATATGAAGTCACATCAGCCATGAAGGAGGGTAGCGACACACACATCGCTTCCAGGTATATACAGATTGCTTTCTCTGCGTATGGTGCCATATAATGAACCAGTGATTACATGATAAGAATGTGTGTCTTTAGTTATATAAACATGCAGCTGCAGGTTATAAATAATTTGATGTCCATCATCAGCTACTGATAGTTTTTATATGCAGAGACAATTGAAAGAACAGAAGTGTACACTTTACATAAAGAAAATACGCTAGCTTTTTGTACTGTCTGATCTTGTCAGATTAGTATAATGTAAAACCTCAAACAAATCACACACAATAGAAGGTGTTTTGAGACAGGCATAAATAAAAGTATGTGCAGAGGGATACTGTCTCTGAACTTGACAGGACCAAGCTGCTCTCCGATTGCTACCTCCCATTATGTGGATCTAATCACCAAAGATATAAGCGAACTGCCCCTTCTTTGAGGACAACAGTGGTTTATGCATCAGACTATAAGACCTAACCCAGAAACTATGCACAAAAAAGAAGATGGTTGCGGGTGTCACCCATGCCATCCTGCTACATATATTTTATACTATGGCTTATGTGGCATTGGCATATGCAGGGCTTATACCACATAGTACACTACACTACCTTAGCAATGTTGCAACTGAATGCAAATAGCAAAGGATCCATGGGCCACACATTTGTTCAGGGTTACATCTTGTGGAAATTTGTGTTAAACATTCTGCTTTGGATGTAGAATGAATGACAGGTAGGTATGTCTGTCACCAGGATTCTGTAGGGGTGGGGGCTGCTGTCCGAAGAATGCAGCAGACTTGTAAAGAACATGTGTGACATGGGCAGCAGTGATAACTGGAGGGGACATGGTCAGCAGTGATAATTGGGTTGACATGGGCAACAGTGATAACTGGAGGAAACATGGGCAGCAGTGATAATTGGGGGTGACATGGGCAATAGTGATAACTGGAGGTGACATGGGCAGCAGCGATAACTGGGGGTGACATGGGCAGCAGCGATAACTGGGGGTGACATGGGCAGCAGTGATGATTGGGGGCGACATGGACAGCAGTGATAAATGGGGTAACATGGGCAGCAGTGATAATGGGGGTGACATGGGCAGCAGTGATAATTGGGGGTGATGTGGGTGGCAGTGATAATGGGGGAGGACAAAGTGGCTGCAGTTTGGAAGGTGACAGAATGTGATATGGGATAGGGCCACAGGCAATGGCACTGCACTAAATGATTTATGTCCAGGAACTAGATTGGATTGGTAGAAATGTTTGCAGTACAGATGTGCTGAGGGGATTCACTGTACAGAGGTAGTTAAGGACTTCTTATCTGGGAGTAGAGGTGTGTGTGTGTTTGTGTCCGTGTGTGTGTCTGTATGCATGTGTGTGCGTGTGTGTGTGTCTGTGTCTGTATGCATGTGTGTGTGTGTGTATGTGTGTGTGTGTGTGTGTGTGTGTGTCTGTGTGTGCATGCGTGTCTGTGTGTGCATGCGTGTCTGTGTGTGCATGCGTGTCTGTGTGTGTATTGTGTGTCATGTGCATGCGTGTGTGTGTGTGTGTGTGTGTGTGTGTGTGTGTGTGTTGTACTTTGCGCTAAAGTCTGTTCAATGATTAGCCTACTGTGTCTAAATGCTTGTTGTCTTATTATAGATGTTTTCAGTAACCACTACAAAGAAGTAAATGTTCAACCTTGTCAGCAGAAAATCTGTCATTTACTATTACAAATTCAAAATAGTTCACAATATTCAGTTAAGTATGCCGTATTCATTTTGTAAAGCAATGCTCCCTAAAAACAAATAACATCATGACCCGAGTCACTTAAAAGATGGTTTATAAGAAATATGCTCTACACTTGAAGTTAATAAAGGAAAATATTAATAAGGAATACTCCTAGCTTTATGTGGATTAATGCATGCTGCAGGATACTACATGGAAAGTTCATTGCCTTGTGCAGCATCTATATGCAATATGCACTGTGTGTGGGTGTGTATGTGTGTGTGTGTATACAGATCTACACACGCACACACACATACACACACACACACACAAATGCTGTAAGTGGTGCACCATTGTTATGAAGGCACCAGTTCCAAATCACCTGTGTACGTGTAACTCCTTGCTACCTAATGAATCAGCAAACCACATATCTGACTGTTTGTTAAACAAGATGTCTCCTGCAGTGCATGTCTGTGAAGCCCATTGAATGTTCTAGTCTCTTGATGGGTAACATCTGCAATCCAGTTAGAATACTGCAATGTTTACAAAGAACACACTTCAAATGATATAAGCACAGAAAGAGACAGAACCTGTCAGAAAAGTACGAGAAAACCTGTACTATTTAAGAGCTCCGTCTCGCAGTATTAGAGGATTTTAACAGGGTAATAAGGAATACATTTCTTTACAATGTCAGATAAGATGACCCATTTCTTTACTTATGAACATGTGCAACATTAATAGGGGTCAAGGACATGGTAGGACAAATATACATAATATTTCAGTTTTGCTTTTTTATAAGATTTCTACAACTAAGTTATACAAGTAATTTCACAATACAAGGGACTGTAGTGGTATATGATTGTATAACAGATTGATGTAATATGTCATCCATTCCCTTTAGTTTGTTAAAACAGTTTAATGTATCAGTATCGTATATTATTCTATAGCAGATTAAACTGACTGCCTTTTTACATAAGTGAGATAAGAAACCTGGGAAAATGCAAATATAGTGTCTGTCTCAGTAGCTCCACTGGATGGAAATTCAGAGGAATGGAATATGTTGGCACATGATTAAAGAACAAGAAAACAACTATACTAAATTCCCAGTAAGTACAGAAATAGAATTTGGTACAGAGTCGAAGTAAAATTTTCAAACAAGATGCACTATCCTATCACAATTAACTCACTCACACCTAAAATGCCCTTTTCGTATACTCCCAGTTCACACCCATACTGTGGGAGACAAGATCATTCACTAAAACTGCTGGTTTGTATCACATTTTATTGGAAATATTGCTAGCTGTTTGCTAGTAATTATGAAAATTAGCAATATTTCCATATGTACTTGTTGTTGTCTTTTGGCTTTTCCCGGTTAGGGGTCGCCACAGCAGAACTCCGGTCCGCTAATGATTGGCAATAGATTTTGACAAATGCCAAGGTGCCAGCTTGACATTCAACCTTCAAAGAAGGTACGCCCATTTACGCATGTCTTTTGAACGCCCACCCAACCACGGGGAGGACATGCAGACTCCACACAGAAGGCACTCCCCATACTCTAGCCGAGAATAGAACGGGAGAACCTCTTGTTGTGAGGCAACAATGCTACCACTGCACCACCGCGGAATACAATATTTCCATATTTCCATATGTACTTAATACTTCAAAACCTGAGTAAATTACAAGCTGTAGCATGACATTTGGTGAAAGAAGAAAACTGTCTTTGATATTTGCACTGTAAGTTAACATCTTGAGAGATATCCAGTATTACTTGTTTTGCTAATTATACAATTACACATATGTTTTTGTATTTCTGTAAATATCTCAATAAACATTCACTTGTAGAGGAACTGATTGTTGTCATGTGAAAACTTATTTCTGACTAACAAGATATATCTAGGTTGTTCAGTTTTCAAGATGTGAAAGTTTGTGAAAGTTTATAAAAGTATAATTTGGGGTTTGTGCGCATTTTACACTATTATAATATTTATGGAAATGACTAGGAATGCACCAACTGTTATGACTGTAAAGAATATTTCTTACTGTTAGCCTTGCTATTTCTGCAGTTTTAATAGACTTCATTGTTCACAAAATATTACATTTGTTTATCTAATCTGTTTTAAGTGTATTTTTCAGAAAATGCTCTGGAATAAGAAATGTTTGTACGCTGATGGAGGTATAACATTCCACGTCACATAAGTGTTAGAGTTAATGCCAGAATTGTTTTCCAACTCTCTTTTAACAAGCAATGCCCATGTCATTTATTTTAGAAGTCACAAAAAGTACAAAGTAGAAGTAATAAATAATAAATCTAAATATGTGTGTGTGTGTGTGTGTGTGTGTGTGTGTGTGTGTGTGTGTGTGTGTGTGTGTGTGCTCAGAACAGAAATGATGCAAAATGAAAGTAATAAAACATTACTTGGGCGGTAAGGGAGATGGAAGCAGATAGGATATGCAATAGCATGTAAAACTGAAAGTTCATGAGAGACAAATGGCGGGCTGCAACAAACAGTAAATGATTTCTTTTTCAAAACATGTTCACCTTTAGGTCTGAAATTTCATCACTTTTCAGCAAACAAGCATGATAAATTTTTTGAAGAAAAAAGATCCCTCTTCTGTATTAGATATCTGTCTTTGAAGAAATTTGTATTTCTTCACTTGTAGGAGAAGTAATAAATGGGGTTTGACTCCTACCTAATGCATTTTCTTTGGTAAATAAGTAAGAACAATAATCCATCACAGACTCGTAACTCATCTTTATGTATTTCAAATACATTTGGGGAAGGGCTGATAATTTAGATGAAGCTTGAGACATTCTTTTAATACTCCAGAGCAAGAGTATCTGATAACGGCACGCTAGAATTATTCAGCCCAGTTTGAGACACAGTCCAGGGATGCAAGTTAGCAAAGTGACTTAAAACGTCATTTATTTTGTGAGCTGGAGATGATATGTTTCAGATGCATGACCCTGCCATAGAACAATCGTGGCATTTCAATCTGTCTCTTTTTGAGCTGGGGTGCCCCAGTCTTGTAAGCCAAATAATTACATCTCATAACCATATCTGCTGCTTCACATCCAAGAAAGTAAAGATAGATTTTTCATACTATAGTTCCTTCATTTCAAATTTTTCTTCTGCCATCACTGGGAATTTATGCAGTTTGTTTGCAGATTAATTCATTCCTTTCTAGACACAGAAAAATGATTTCATATATAGACTGAAGTGCAAACCTTTCAAATTTATTAAACAGATTTAGAAAAAAATACACAGTGTCTCACTCATGTTTCCAGATTTACAATTGCATTCTACAAAATGTTCACATTTACAAACTAACTGCAGTGTTATAAGGCAATGAAATGTAACTAGATTCTGTGAGGTATAGATTTTCAATTTAGTGTAAAAGTTAGATGACAAATGTATCAATCAAAATTTATTTTTTACACAACAAGATATGGATATGTGAGAACTTGCAGCATTAAGTATACCACAATGGAAAGTAAGCAGCTACACTGCGTATAAAATTAAATGACAGAGATGCTAGAAGGGGGGACGTTACGAGTAGATGAAGATTAAGCTCTCAGGCTTCAGGTGTCGGAGGTTCAGCCTGCGATGAGCAGAGTTGCTCCATAGGAAATTACTGTAGGTGAGTTGTGCCACAGTCATGCCCTGTTCAGAGGAATTTCCCCCTTCTACAAGTTGCTGTGACCATGAAGTTGATACATATATATGTATATATATATATGGGTCTACTTTGTTTCACTGAAAACACACTTCACTGAAACTGATTTTGCTGAAAACTCATTTCACTGAAAATCAGTTGCCTGAGCAGAATTCACTGAAAGCTCATTTGACTGAAACTCATTTCATTGAAAGGTATATGCCCTGTTCCCCACTGTAGTGTGATCCTGGAGTTAGTATATATAGAAAGGGGGGTGTGGTGGACACAGTCCCTCACATTAGGGCATCTGGTGGGCATAGCCCCCTAAGTAGTTTGGGTGCATATTATCTTCTGGAAAGAGTTATTTATTCAACTTGTAAGTAACCATGTCTATGGTTTCCAATGTTTAAAATAGGTGTGGGGGGGGCTACATCCCCCACACTCCCCAATGTGGGGGGCTGTGCCACCCACACACCCCTTGCTATATATACTAACTCCAGGATCGCACTGCAGTGGGGAACAGGGCCTATACCTTTCAACAAACTGAGTTTCAGTCAAATGAGTTTTCAGTGAAGTGAGCTGAATTGCGCTTAGGCAGCTGAGTTTCAGTGAAACAAAGTAGACTCATATATATATATATATATATATATATATACACATACACCAAAAAAAAAACAATTAAAAAGTGTTTTTCAGCTGTTTTTTTTTTTTCAGCAAACACAGTCCATGGATTACAATCCGTGGTACATTCGGTTTCATATGCCCATAGTGGAAGTATTAACTTGTTATAAATTCATCAAACAAATAAGTGACTGAAACACTCCATAGCTATGATTTAAAGAATCCCAAGGACATGGCAAGATGCATTTCAACAAGGCCATTTTGTCAGTTTATACTAAGTTAGCTTAAGGGAACATTAGCAAGTTTAAACTGTTAAACTAAGCAAATAGATGCACAAATGAACCTTTTTACAATAGGATATGGACAACAATTCTGTAAGGCAAGAATCGGGATCATTCATTACTTTAATATTGGGCATGTGTGGATTCCTAAAAGTTCTAAGACAGTACAATTGCCTTTATCATGCCCAGGCAACATTCTTTAAAACAATCTGACATCATTGATAGACACTAGTTCATAGCAAAAGTATATGCAGGTTGAAACAGAGCTGCAGTGTTTCAGAGATGATGTTTAGAAACTTTTTGCTTCATTTGGATGTTGCAGATAAACTAATATTAACCAGCAAACATTATTCAAAATGTGCCAAGTTAAAACTTTCAGTGCTCTTCATACAAATACATGGTATTTACAAAACGATACTGTAATCATTTTTATGCAACACACTCGCTTTAATAACTACAAATATTCATATTAACGCAGAGTAGCATAACAGCCTATTAACAGACCTATAAAACTAAGATTTAAAGAGCACATTCAATTCTTCTTAACCAGAATAAAGTCTACTTAAAAGAGGTTCACAAAAAAAAAAAACACTGTGTAAATGTTTAAAGAATGCTTAATTTCATTTTTTGTAAAAGAATATAAATAAAGGTCAAGTCACGGATCATGCAGTTTATATGCTAACTTAGAAACACATTTTAAATACTTTGTATCCAGTTTCACTTAGATATTCTGTTATAAATGTAAATAGTATAATGAATATGTGTGTGTGTGTGTGTGTGTGTGTGTGTGTATATGTATGTATGTATGTATATATATATATATATATATATATATATATATATATATATATATATATATATATGATTTACCTTCAAAACGTCCAGTTCGCTGAGTCTGAAAACATCATAACCAAGGAATAGGAAGCACAAATTCCTAGAAAATTGTATTTCCTCTCCAGGAAAGTAACCACTTGGTCTCCAATGAAAAAAAACATAAATGGTAACAAATTACACCTATCGAAATGGGGCGGCTTCACCCCCCACACCACCATACTTAAATATAGCAACTCCAAGATTGCACTACAGCAGAGAAAGTGCAAAGTTCACCATGGTGGCCAAGCGGTTACTTTCCTGGAGAAGAAATACGATGTTCTGGGATTCATGATTCCACATTTACAATGTTTTCATCTAACTGATTTCAGACTCTATGAACTGGGCCATGGTGTTATGAAGGGGAGCCATACATATACGTGTGTGTGTGTGTGTGTGTGTGTGTGTGTGTGTGTGTGTGTGTGTGTGTGTGTGTGTGTGAGACTGTAATTGTCAGTGTTTAGGATTAGGGTCAGGATAAGATTAGGAGTCGGATTTAGAGGGTGTATGTGTTTGGGGAGTGCCTGACCTGTCTTGTGTGGTAAGTAACGATCATAGGACGTTGTAGGCTGATAGCCCTAATATATCCCTTACAATCCGAGCCAAGTTCTACAACTTCTTATTTCCATTATCAGCACCTATTGCCTCTGTCCAAGAGGGACACTGGTGGAACCCCCGGGGTGAATTTACGGTTACCCATCCAGTCATCCAGACTGCATTTGAAGAGGGCCAATGCGGTGCTCTGTTTGACATGAAGTGGGAGTGTGCTCCAAATGTGTGGTAACCTTTGGGAGACAAATCTGTCCCTCAAGTATTTAGTGTCACATACCAGGTTAAGGTCTTTAGATTGAGTACCCGTGTACCATCTGACTTGCAGATTTGTAGAATTTCCAATAAAGCAGGGTCAGAGATTGTCTTGTATGCAAGGCAGAGATCACCTCTGAGTAGTCTGTATGAATCAGAATAAAGTGACAGTGATTTCAGATGATCTACTTAGGACAGATGCTGAAGACCTTGAAGTTTCCTTGTGAGGAACCTTTGTGGTCTCTCCACTTGCTGCAGATGCTTGGAAAGGTACATACCAAAGGGGCACTGTACTCAATTATTGACCTGATGAGGGAAGAGTACAGGGAAGTTATATACTCTTTTTTTCTGGAGGCAATGCCCTTACTTATGAGATGAGCAATATACAATGCCCTTCCTACCACTGTGGAGACATGGTGGTCAAAGGTAAAGTTGCTGTCAACCTGTGTGCCCAGGTCTCTCACCACTGGGTGTGTACTTAGGATGTTGCTATTGATGTGATAGTTAGCAGGAGCTTCACTCTTACTGAAAAGGATAATGCATTTTTTTGCATTGAGTTTAAGGCCATGACTTTGGCACCAATCATTTGTTTGTATAAGACCCTCTTGTAGGATGTTGACATCATTTGGAGATTCTATAACCACTCCCAGTTAGCAGTCATCAGCAAACAGCCACAGACCTTTAGTTTTTGATTGTACTTCAGAGAAATGGATTCCAAACAGTAACGGTTCCAGTACTTGATCCCTGTATGGACCTATTCCTAAGTCAAAGTATGATTAAAGTTCTTGAAATTAGTATTGTTTCAGTCTTTGATGTCAGCCAGAAGTGCTCTTCACAGCACCCACAATGTGCCCAGTAATGATTCCTTCTGCAGTTCATACAGAGTTACATGTATTGGTAATGTATTTAAATAGGATTGTAGACTCGTTTTTATACAACCTCCTACTACTACTATTGGAACTATCTGGGTAGCTTTCTTTCACATTGCTCTTGTTTCTTCTTGCAAATCCTGATATTTTATGACTTTGTAAATCTCTGTACAAAGGACACTGCAGTCACTGGGTGTGATACCTAGCTGGGTGAGTTTGTCAATGTTGCGTAAGTGGAGGATAGTGTTAAAAGCCTTGGCTAACTCTAGACAGGCTGTATGCACAGATTTCCCCTCATTCAGAGCCTTGGTGACTATCTCAAAGAAGCCCACTAGGTTTAAGAGGCATGTTTTCCTTTTCAAAAATCTAAACTGAGTATGGTCAAGTGTTTGGAGATTACCTATATCTTTGTTGATAAGGTCCACGATTATTGACTTCATGTCCTTGCAGATAAGGATAGTCAGGCTAATAAGTCTATAGTTCCTCGGAGTTAATGGAGTGCCATCTTTGTGCAGGGAATAATGGTGGCCATTTTCCATTCAGCTGGGATGAAGCCGATGCTTAGACTATATGATTGAAAAGAGTACGCAATGGCATTGCTAATTCTTGTTGGAGCCCATGTAGGACGCAGCCTGGGATGTTATCAGGTCCCATAGATGCTGTGTTTTTGGCCTTAGAGAGGGCGTTTACAACCTGATCTTTTGAGATACAAGGTCGGGGAGAGGTGATAGTGATGTCATGGGGTACGTGTGGCAGGTACAGGGGAGTGATGTTTTTACAGAAACTGTCAGCCAGCAGGTTAGCTATGTCCACAGGCTCAGTATATGTGCTATCATTAACTACCATTTGGCACAAATCTGGGCCTTTCCTTTTAGGTTACAGATGCAACTAAAGAATGCCTTATGGTTGCCCTTAATTGAGGAAGCTAATTTAGACTTGTAGTTTGTTTTGGAGGACTTCACAAGAAGTCTTATTTGCTTGTTTAAGCTGAGGAGGGAGTGCTTTCAGTTTAGGGCTCACTCTCTCTCTTACTCTTGGACAGAATTTCTTCCTCTTATCGTAAAGCCAGTTAATGGCAGTTGTCCACCAGGCAGATTTGCTCTTTCTTGAGGAGCTTGTTTTTGTCCTATCAGGTATGGCTGAGTCAATGCAGTTATACAGGTTTTTGTATAAAGCATTGGTGTAGAACTCAGCATAGTTGCCAGTACCATCTGAGGGGGGGGGGGTGCATTAAAGCTATTTATACCCTTCCGTAAAAGGTTATAATCTGCTTTGGAGAAGTTTTTAGTTTGGTTGCTGCTGGGGGGGGGGGATCAGGTGTGATAGTTACTTCGAATGAGACTGATTTGTGGTCAGATTTCACCAGGGAAGACCTCACGGTAGGAGTGTTACAGTGCTCCTCCATATTGGTATATATGGTAAGCACCTGATCCAGGATGTTGTCACCACTTGTGGGGGTGTCAGCCAGCTGGTCCTGGGTATTGGAGTTAACAAAGTCATGGAACCTTTGGGCAAGTGGGTTTGTGCATGAGTAATTTACCCAGTCAATGTGATGGGTAGTTAAAGTCACCCAAAACCATGGTGTTCAGATGTACCTTGATAGACTCAATTAGATCCAAATAGGCAGAGGGGATGTCCTGATTCATGGAGGAGGTCCTGTAGCTGGAAATGACTTGAATAGGTGTCCTACCAACAGTTAATTGCACCTGAAGTATCTCCAGGGAATCATACTGTTTAACGAATGTGGAGGTGTATTTATCTTTAATGAATATTGATGCACATTGGCAATGTTATAGGAAAGGCTTTTCCAAAGTTAAGATGCACTAGCACATATTACTAATGCGGAGCTGGGGGCTTTATGATAGCTCTTTTTGTGACGGTCTTGATTCTGACAATACTGGTTGTGACAGTTATGGTCTAGTTGTGATAGCTTTAGTTGTGACAGTCTGGACTGTGACAGTTATAGTTTTGACAGTCCAATCTTGGTTGTCATACCTCTGGTTATGAAAGTCCTGGTTGTGAATAGCTCTGGTTGTGACAGTTCTAGTTGTGATAGTCATAACTATCATAGCTCTGTTAGTGACCGTCCTTGTGATAATTCTAGTTGTGATAGCTCTGGTTATGATAGTTCTGGTTGTGACACTCGTGATTGTGACAGTTTTTATTGGGATAGTCATGGTTCTGATAGTTCCATTTGTGACAATCCTGATTGTGGCAATCCAGGTTGTACTAGCACTGGATATGATAGTTGTGACAGTCCTGGTTGTGACAATTTGTTGTGACAGTCCTGGTTGTGATAGTTCTAGTTGTGACAATCCTGGTTGTGACAATTCAAGTTGTAATAGCACTGGATGTGACAGTTCTGGTTGTGACAGTCTAGGTTGTGGTAGCTCTGCTTGTGACAGTCCTGGTTGTGATAGCTCTCATTGTGACAGTTCTAGTTGCAACAGTCCTGGTTGTGACAGTTAGTTGTGACAATCCTGGTTGCGGCAGTTCTTGATGTGACAATCCAGGTTATGATAGCTCTGGATGTGACAGTCCTGGTTACGACAGTTGTAGTTGTGATAGCTCTGGTTGTAACAGTCCTGGTTGTGACCGTTCTTGTTATGATAACTATGGTTATGATTGGTCTGGATGTGACGGTCCTGGTTGTGACAATTCTAGTTGTGACCGTCCTGGTTGTGATAGGTCTGGTTGTGACAATTCTAGTTGTAATAACCCTGGTTATGATAGCTCTGGGTGTGATAGTCCTGGCTGCAACAGTTAGTTGTGGCAGTCCTGGTTGTGATAGTTCTAGTTGTGAAAATCCTGGTTGTGACAATCCAGGTTGAGATAACACTGGATGTGACAGTTCTGGTTGTCACAGTCCTGGCTGTGATAGCTCTCATTGTGACAGTTCTGGTTGTCACACTCCTGGTTGTGACATTTAGTTGTAACAGTTCTGGTTGTGATAGTCTGGGTTGTAGTAGCTCTGGTTATGACAGTCCTGGTTGTGGTAGCTCTGGTTGTGACAGTCCTGGTTGTGATAGCGCTCATTCTGACAATTCTAGTTGTAACAGTCCTGGTTGTGACATTTATAGTTGTGATAATCCAGGTTGTGATAGCTGTGGATGTGACAAACCTGGTTGTGACAGTTCTTCATGTGATAACCTTATCACTCCTTACAAGAATCGTACAACCCTACGCTCATCTAACAAATTACTAGTAGCCATCCAGAAATTCAACAATAAATCAGGTGACTGTCTTTTAACTAACTCTGTGGGAAAATTATGGAACAAACTTCCCACTGACCTTTCTTCTCTGTCTTAAACACCACTTTTCAAGAAGCACCTAAGATCTTTCTTTAAAACACAATGGCTATACCCTGACTAATAAACTTTCCCTGAGCATTAACCTTCTTAAATGCTTACTACATGTGTAGAACAGGTTTTATCTGTACTTTTCCTCTCATGAATTATTGAATCTGAATGCTCTCCACTGGCATGTTTACTTGTCTGTTCTAACGTATCTCTCTGAGTTTTCTCAACCAGTCCTAGCCTTCTCGGTGTTTAACAATTAGCTCTCTACTGTGTGCACTATTGTTGTTTCCTCTTGAAAAACTTCTTGTCTCTTCCTCTCTTGTAATAAAGTAACCACTACTGGTATCTTATGATCACTAAAACTATCTCTATTGCAGTCTAGTGCTGTACTGTATTTTATATGTATATCATTAACATTGTAGTATTGTAGTATTATTTTTGTATTTTTACATTCTATTTGCATAAAGGAGCTTATCTCCCCGGGCCTCTGCTGAAAATGGACATGTATCCAGTTGGACTAGCCCGGTCAACAAATGTAAAATAAATAAAAAATAAATAAATAAAATAACTCTGGTTATGATTGGTCTGGATGTGACCGTCCTGGTTGTGAAAATTCTAGCTGTGAGAGTCCTGGTTGTGATATCTCTGTTCTGACAGCCTGGTTGTGTTAGCGCTAGTTGTTCATCTTCCATGTATTTTGATATAATTATTTCATCTAAATTATTACAGTTTCTTCTCCACAGCCTTTTATCTTCCTCATGTACAAAATGCAATGGTGATTCAGCTGCATGGCCAATTCCATCTGCATCAGGCTACAAACTTTGCCTTATACTCTTTGAAGGCTGTAGTGGCTGCGGCGCTAAGTGCAGTAAATCTTTGGACCTGGTTCCTGTTGTTGTTTTTTCTACAAACGTTGCCTTGCCTCTTTTTATTCTTAGTCTTGCTTGTAAGTCCTGGACTCTCATGAAGTTTATATAAACCCAGCCTCTGCTGATGTCTCTTCAGCACTTCCTTTACTCTGTATAGATTGTCAGGTATCAGTAATGAAACTAACCCCGAAAGTTAGTTGGTGAGACTGTCTCTTCACTGGACTGTTAATATCCTCTGATGCTGTAAGATGAAAATCCTCAAGAGAAGTAGCTGTAACTCTTTCTCTTGGTCTCTTTACTGGTTTCACGCAGTTGTTCTTGTGTTTCCAATAGACTGCAGATAATATGGACTGGAAATTATATATCTAAATTTTTACCCATGAAGAAATCTGCCAAACCTTTGACCGTGTTACAGACTGTTGTCAGATATAATGATATCACGGTTCTCCTTGTAGAAATATACACATTCACTGGCAGTTGTAGTATCAACCAGTCTGATTGATTGTCTTAGTGTATCTGGAATAATAATCTACACATATAAGATACATGGCATCTTTAAACTGAAGCAAGCCTGTGCTTATAAACTTCATGCATGACTTACAAGCATTTGTTTATTTGAATAATTGTAATGGTATGACGTGCATGGCCCAGCTCTGCATTCCTTTTTATATCTGTGATCAGGCTAATGGTATGATGTGCATGGCCCAGCTCTGCATTCCTTTTTATATCTGTGTTCAGGCACAAGCCACTCATGCAGTGAGCCAAAATGCAGTGTCAACATGTCAGTGTTTATTTGTAAAACAACAATACCCTCGCCTGATGGTCATGCCTCTCACAGCTTGTGCCTGTCTAGATATACTTCCTTTTCTAGTATGGCATTTCATTTTCAGAGGGTACTTATGGAAGTACTGACCGCCATGATGAATTAAAACAAAACATGTCTGCGTCAGAACTCCTGGGCCTGGCATTCAGCCCATCTGGAGTTTTCATGTGCTCTCCATGTGTTCTTTCAATGGCTGAGTTTTCTCAGGATACGTAGGTTTCCTCCAACAAATGTAAGTTGATTGACTTCTCTAAAGATGTCCATAGATGTACTGCATTTTCCTTACTACTGTGGCTTCTCTGTGGTGTCACAGGTTCATGGTGACCAGATTGCTTACCTGGTTACCAAATTAATATATTAAAATGAAAATTACATTAAATTAAGTAACATCTTCTGTGATCTCAAATAAGTGTAGTACAAAGGCTTTCTAAATATGTTTTTTAAGCCTTTATGGTCTGTTTTACATATGTATGGGTGTATGTATGTATGTGTGTGTATGTGTGCATGTATGCATGCATGTATGTGTGTATGTATGTGTGTATGTATGTGTGTGTATGTATATATATGTATATATATATATATATATATATATATATATATGTGTGTGTGTGTATATATATATATATATATATATATATATATATATATATATATATATATATATATGGGTCTACTTCTATTCGCTGACATCCCATTTCACTGAAACCCATTTGGTTGAAAAGCTCATTTAATTGACAAAAGTATTCAAGGCGAAAACCTGGGTTTTGCCCCCCTCCCCACTGTTGTGCGATTGTGGAGTTGTTATATATAGTTGGGGGTGTGTGGGAGGCACAGCCCCCCACATTGGGGGGGGTGTGGGGGGTGCAGCCCCCCACCTAGAATGTTTGTCAATGAAATGAGCTGTCAACCAAATGGGTTTCAGTGAAATGGGCTGTCAGCGAATAGAAGTAGACCCATATATATATATATCTATGTGTGTATGTATGCACGTATATATGTATGTGTGTGTGTATGTATGTATCTGTGTCTATGTATGTATGTATGTGTTTGTGTATGTGTGTGTGTGTGTGTGTGTGTGTGTGTGTGTGTGTGTGTATGTACGTATGTATGTATATGTAGGTATGTGTGCATGTATATATGTATTTAAACCTGCTCACTGGCATAGAACAATGATCAAACAATGACCAGTTACAGGCTCAGCTTGGGTTACATGATAATGTAACAAAACACTGTACAGTATACAAATTACAGTGGTTTACAATTATGAGTAAGCACGGAAAATATGACATATAGTATATACATAGAAGATCAGACACACCAGATGTATTAATAGTTTTGTAATCGGAATAGAAAAGGGAGCATAGAAGTAGGGGAAGTAGAACTGTTGGAGATACAGACAGTAGTAGCTAGATTAGGAAGCGTAACAGAGATCAGAAAGATGAAAGCTGTGACTACATTATGCATGATGCATGCTGGGAGGAGAGCAGTGACAGTGTGGTAACAAGCTGAATCACAGTTTAGGATGGGTGAGTTAATCAGGTGGGTTAGATATGTGGGAGATAAAGGTAGTTAGCAATTGGAGACATGTCCTTTAGATAGACAGTTGCATTCAAACTGTTTAGTGAATATTGTTTGAACTGTGTTTCCTCTTTAATTTTTTTAGCAGAGACAAAATTCATGGAATTTCCAAACTCTGTGCAGCAGTGCTAACATTTCTTTTTTTTCTATGAACACATGGCATGAGCATCTGTAAATCCTCCTGGCCAATAAGTCAACTGATCTGTTACCCTGTAGGCTCACATTATGTGCACTATTCTATCATCTACTTACAGTGCACTTGACCTATTTGCATCTAAGATTTTAATGGCACTTGCATAGCTATTTTTTGTGCATTGCAAAACTCACTTCCTGTTCAAAGATTTATTACCAGGTTACATCTTGCTCTTTCAGCTTTCTTATATGCATAGTTATATCAGCAATATTACATGCAAACTGCAAGACAATGCATCATTCCTAGAAAACTGTTCAAAGCTTGTTTTTTTTTCTGGTTATGACATCTGGACAGCTACTATGAGTTTTTCTGTATGAACCTTCTGACTAGAATATGACATATATTGCAGAGTTTTAAACTTTATTTTCCATTTGTGCTTATTAAACTTGAAATCATGCTATCTTAATCTATTCAGAGAATGTATCAGTGCCTTGCAATTTTCATTTTGTATTTGACACTAAATAGATCATCAGTTATACTTACAGCACCCTCTAAGCTTTCAGTTTCTTGTTCAACAGCACTTTGGAATGCTTCTGACACAGATAAAATATCAAATAAAAGTCTTAGAAATATGTACATTCTTAATGCTTTAAGAAATGTACACAGTTTGGGCTTGGATTTATTTATCAAATATTATGTACTAGAATCCCTGATCTGCATCAGTTGACAGTGCTGACAGCAGTTCTTCAAATCTGTGTAACAGTAATATTCTCTTTTAATAACTTTGTTCAGGACCTGCCAATCAGTACAGATGCAAATCTTGCCTTCCTTTATAACAATGAGTAACGATACTATTCATACACTCTGATGGCCTCAGTTGCTTCTTAATGACAGCTAAGTTTTGATTAACTCCTATTCCTGCTTACTTCTGTTCCTGACATCTTCAAGGACTTTCCTTGGGCACATGTCATCTGTATAACATCAGAAAGTATCACTGTATGATCCTTCGTGCAAACTCCCTATGCCTGTAGACAAACCAGCTGTCATGAAGGCTGCCATTGTCATTAATCTGAAGAGTGCAATGTCTTTGTGACCAACCGACTATTTCTGAATGTGTATAAGAATACAGTCTTAATTTAATGTCACCCAGTGATTTTTTTTTTTGTTACCTTACACAGGTTATGACACAACAAACAATACTAAGTTAATTAGATATATTAAGTACCACAATTTAAATCAGATTAGTTTTCTTCTTATTTCATATTGAGCTAGTGACATATATTGATATTCTGAATGTATTAAACGTGTGCATATAACTTTTTTCTCTGTGCACTTCAGCTCCAGTGCTTCAAAGTATACTCAAACAAAATAATACACTGCTTATGTCTAGCTTAAATGTAGCATTTGATTTATTAAATTCCATCATTTTGCCAGTAGTATAACTTGCACTGCTATCTGACAACTTCTTATGCATTTTCAGGATTTATTGTGCCAACACTTCATTTTAATAGTGCAGACAAGCAGATGTTTTGTTGTTTCCATTCAACAGCATGCAGATTCCTTTAAACACTTTTTTATCTTTCCTTTCATATACTTTAGCAAATAATACTGTGCCACAGCTTATGAAAATCTGATTAAACACAGGGCACGTCCTTACATTTTTATAGCAACAACTGAAATGAAGCTTGCATGCCTCCCATACCTCTCAGCTGTACAGATTTTTACCTCATACTTTGGTCCTGTTTTCAAAGAAAATGTAGCTTTCTGGCAAATTAGAGGAAAATAATTAAACATTAAATTTAGAAAATAATGACAGAGATTTGAGTTTCAGACTTCATACCCTTCAGAAAATTCATGCTAATGCAAAACCTCTTATTCTATTAACTTTCTAAGTTTGCAAGAGCAATAATTAAAAATGTTTCCCTATTTGTGGGCCTTTGACCCACTTTTATTTATGGCTTTGTCCAGATATCTTGCTCTAAGAGGCTGAAATGTATGATGCCTTCTGTCTACTTCTGGAATTTTTTTATCTCCATTCTTACTGTTACCGTAGAACATCACTGTCTTTCTCATCTTCAATCTTTTCCTTATAACTCATGCTTTATCTTATATACATCCATTTCTTTATCTAATCATTTTAACTGTATACCTGTAATTTTACTCCTACTGTATGTATCCATTTTTTTTCGTAATGCTGGGTCCTTTTGTTTAATTATGATTTATACCATGAAGTATTCAAATCATTTGATTCTTTAGCTCAGAAAAGTTATTGTTGGTATTCTCTATAGGACCTTGTGCATTGTTAAGAATACATTCCAAATTAATTGCAAGCTCTTTCTACATTTATAGGAATTGATGAGCATTTGTTTGTTTGTTGCTGTTTTGTTGTTCTCCTTTTTTTACATGGTAAACAGATTAAATACCTTCATGATTTCTTCACAACAAATATGTTTCACTCTGTCTGCTTAAGCTTCAAAGATATTACTCTCACAGTGAAGGACAATACATAATACTTCATCCAACGCTTTGAACTTTCTGCTAAATGCCTTGAAGTGAGATAATTCACAGCAACTGTAGCTGAGCCATGTCTTCTATTGCAAATTATGTGTTCACTTCTGACACCATGTCATAACATTTGGATGTTTATCATTGTGTGCATAAACAGCTAAACAAAGGTGCTATAGATGTGCATCCAGCCTCCATGAAATCATCGCTCTCCTTCTAGAAAGAAGTACACCACATGGTTTATATATTCTGTGGCCAGACTTTAACATCTACTACAGCAGGTTATCCATAACTGTTACTGCTTTCCCTGCCACACATGTTATACCATATTACATCCATCCATCCTGTCAAACAACATGCAGACACATCTGTACAGTCAGAATAATTTTACTGCTAAATATCAACAAAAAGATTAACAGGGTTAACTGTTAAAAAAAGCTGAACAAATTATTTGTAAACTGAATGAAAGCTCATTCTATAAAGACTGATTACTGTGACACTATCACTGATGCAGCCAGTGAGGTATTCCATTCTCATGACCAGGCCTTTGGCACATGATCATTACTGCCTTCTCTATTGCTGTAATGTCGGGTCTCACTGTACTGTAGGTCTCACTGCAGTTTAGAGGCTCACTGTAGTACAAGGCTGACTGTAGTTAAGGAGCTCACTGTAGTGTAGGGGGTCACTTTAGTGTAGGGCTTGCTGTAGTTTAGAAGCTCTCTGTAGTTTAGGGGCTCACTGTAGTTTAGAAGCTCTCTGTAGTTTAGTAGGTCACTGTAGTTTAAGGGCTCTTTGTATTGTGGGACTCACTGTAATGTAGGGCTCATTGTAGTTTAGGGGCTGACTGTAGTTTAGGGGCTCTTTGTAGTATGGGACTCACTGTAATTTAGGGGCTTGCTATAATGTAGGGCTGACTGTAATTTAAGGGATGTCTGTAGTGTGGGATTCACTGTAGTTTAGGGGCTTGCTATAGTGTAGAGCTCATTGTAGTTTAGGGACTCACTGTAGTGAACAAGCTCATTGTAATGTAGGGCTCACTGTAGTTTAGGGGCTCATTGTAGTGTAGGGCTCACTGTAGTTTAGGGGCTCATTGTAGTGTAGGTCTCACTGCAGTGTAAGGACTCACTGTAGTTTAGGGACTCACAGTAGTGTGGAGCTCACTGTAGTTTAGGGACTCACAGTAGTGTGGGGCTCACTGTAGTGTAGGGCTCACTGTAGTTTAGGGACTCACAGTAGTGTGGGGCTCACTGTAGTGTGGGGCTCATTGTAGTGTAAGGACTCACTGTAGTTTAGGGACTCACTGTAGTGTGGGGCTGACTGTAGTGTAGGGCTCACTGTAGTTTAGGGACTCACTGTAGTGTGGGGCTCACTGTAGTGCAGGGCTGACTGTAGTTTAGGGACTCACTGTAGTGTGGGACTCACTGTAGTGTAGGGCTCACTGTAGTTGTGGGGCTCACTGTAGTTGTGGGGCTCACTGTAGTTGTGGGGCTCACTGTAGTTGTGGGGCTCACTGTAGTTTAGGGACTCACTGTAGTGTGGGACTCACTGTAGTGTAGAGTTCACTGTAGTTTAGGGACTCACTGTAGGCCAGGGCTGACTGTAGTTTAGGGGCTCATTGGAGTGTAGGGCTCACTGTAGTTTAGTGGGTTAACTATATTGTAAGGGCTCACTGTAGTGATGGTGCTCATTGTAATGTAGGGCTCACTGTAGTTTAGAGACTTGCAGTAGTGTGGGGCTCACTGTAGTACAGGGCTGACTGTAGTTTAGGGACTCCCTGTAGTGTAGGGCTCACTGTAGTTTACGGACTCACAGTAGTTTAGGGCATCACAGTAGTTCAGGACTCACTGTAGTTTAGGGGCTCAATGTAGTGTAGGGTTCACTGTAATTTAGGGACTCACTGTAGTTTAGGGGCCAGATTCAGTGAAGTGCTCTGCCTCACATGAACTGGAATTCTATTCCAGAGCGAAGGGAGCCTCTGGGTTATGAACCTGTCCCTCCAGCAAGTTCTATTTATTTCTGTGCTGAGGTTCAAGTCCCTCGAGCGTGTGGCTCTAAGGGATTTAGATTTACTGAGGTGGAGCATGTCCATTAATTCTGGATTTGACATAGCTTTGTATGTCAGGCATAGATCGCCTCGAAGTAGGCGGTATGCAACTGAGTAGAGCTGGAGTTTTTTTAATCGAGCAGCATATGGCATCTGTTTGAGACCCTTGATCCTCTTGGTGAGATACTTTTGGGGTCTTTCTAATTGCTGCAGGTGTCGGGTAAGGTACATCCCAAAAGGGGCATTGTATTCTATGATGGGTCTGATGAGGAATGAATAAAGGGGCACGATTACCTCTCTTGATCTAGATGTGAAACCCTTTGTGATGAGGTGGGCTATGTAGAAGGTCTTTCTAACCACTTTGGCAATGTGGTTTTCAAAGGAGAGATTGCTATCAACTTGGGTCCCCAGGTCCCTAATAACTTTCTCTGTACTTAATGGGTTTCCGCCTATGTGGTAATTTGTGGGCACATTGTTTTGGCCAAAGGGTATGACTATACATTTTTTGGCATTTAGCTTTAAACCATGGTGCTGGCACCAGTTATCTGTCTCTGTGAGACCTTTTTGAAGGATGTTTGTGTCAGCTGGAGAGTTGATTATGGCGCCCAGTTTGCAGTCGTCTGCGAACTTGGTGAGCCATAGTCCTCCCACTTTTGCCTGTACCTCGGAAAAGTATATACCGAACAAGAGTGGTCCCAGGACAGAACCCTGTGGGACGCTACTTGTGACCGGTTTCGAGTCTGACATGGCTCCAGCAACTCTCACTCTGTTCGTTCTGTCTTTGAGCCAGTTTGCAACCCATCTTGTGACATAGGGGTTTATATTTAAGCTGGATAGCTTATCTATGATGCCCAAGTGGGGTATTGTGTCAAATGCCTTTGCAAGGTCCAGATAGGCTGTGTGGACTACCTTCCCTTCATTTATGGCTTTGGTGACTGTTTCAAAGAAGTCAACCAGGTTCAAAAGGCAGGATCTGCCCTTGACAAAGCCGAACTGGGTAGGATCTAGTGTCTGTAGGTCCCCAATGTCTTTGTTTATGAGCTCCATGATGATCCTCTCCATAGCCTTGCAGACTAAGCTAGTCAGGCTTATGGGGCGATAGTTTCCAGGGTCCGTAGAGGCTCCACCTTTGTGGAGTGGGACCACTGTTGCTGTACGCCATTCTGTGGGCACATATCCTGTAGTGAGGCTGAGATTGTATAGCTGTTTTATTTGAGGGATTAGTTCCTCTTGTAGTTCATGTAGGACACAACCTGGAATGCCATCTGTTCCCATGGAAGCAGTGTTTTTTGCTTTGGAGAGGGTAGCCTTCACCTGAGCATCTGAGATGTTTGGGAGGCAGCCCTCTGCCGGGATAGATACTTGCTCTTTTGGGGGGGAGGGGGTGGAGAAGTTTCCACTGAACCTGTCTGCCAGGATATTGGCAATGTCTGTGGGTTCAGTGTATTTTTTGTCATTTAGAATCAACTCAGAACAAGTCTGGGAGTTGCATCCCAGGTTTCTAACATAACTGAAAAAAGCCTTATGATTGTCTTTGGTGTCCTGTGCAATTTTTCTCTCGAAGCTGGCCTTGGAGGATTTTGAGGGATCGTAATTTTTTGCTAGTACTGATCAGACATGCCTTCCCTATTAGGGATTTTGCTCTGTCATGTAGTAGCTTCCTCCTTCTGTTGTACAGTTTATTTATGGCAGGGGTCCACCAGACTGGTCGCCTGCCTTTGGATGATTGGGTCTTGGTTTTGTTTGGGATAGCATGATCCATGCATTCCTGGAGATGTCCGTAGAATGCATTTATATAGGATTATGCAGTTTGGGCCGTAGTTTCCACTGGTCCTGGGGCCTTGAAGGATTCCACTTCAGTTTTGAGAAGTGAGAAGTTCGCTTTTGAGAAGTTTTTCACTGTGGTTTTCTGGGCTGGGGGTGGGGTCGGGATGTGGACATCCAGTGAAATTAATTTATGGTCTGATCTTACCAATGAGGGATATACTTCTGGTGTGGAGCATAGAGTCCCCATGTTGGTAATGATCAGGTCTAGTATGTTGTCCCCTCTTGTGGGAGTGGTGACTAGTTGTTCCATAGCATTTGAGTTTATAATTTCCAGGAATCTTTGGGCTAAGGTGCTGGGGCTTGAGTAGTGCTCCTAGTCAATGTTTGGGTAGTTGAAGTCGCCCAATATAATGGTGTTCGGAGAGATCTTCATGTTCTCCAATGTTTTCAGGAAAGCCAAGTGGGATTCCTGACTTTGAGAGGGTGGTCTGTAGGATGCTATAAACTGAAAAGCAGTCTTTCCCACTGTTAGTTGCACATGGATGGTCTCCGATACTTCGTGCAATGCCACTAACCTGGAGGTATGGATATCCTTGATAAATATGGAAACTCCCCCTCCTTTTGTGGTTCGGTCCGGGTTTTGGGGCCGAAAAGCATGATATGAGGTATAGTCTGGTAGTGCTGGGGTGCTCTCTGGAGCCTTGAACCAGGTTTCTGTCACCGCACAGATATCGATGTTCTCCATACTGAGGAGAGCTTCGAGTGCATGCTTCTTCAGGTTAAGACTTCTGGCGTTTAGCAGCATTACCCTTAGTTTCTTGTTCCTTGTGCTGTCTATGGGGGTGGGTTTGACTTTTGAGCCTTGCCTGAAAAAGGCACTATGGGGGTGGCAAGAGCCTTTGCCAATATCCGAAAGCCCAGTGGTGACAGGTGCAAGCCATCCCTAGCGAAGCAACGTGGTTTGTCGAGCATGTCATCCCAGGCTGACAGACACTGGATCCCCTTTGAATGACACCAAAATTTTAGCCAATTGTTAAAATCAATCATTTTGTCTTTGTACTGTGGCATCATTCTAGGTGAGGGTAAGATGCTGCTCAAGGTCAGGGTCATACCAGCCTGGGCTACATGATCAGAGAGCTCCTCTATGTCTCTTTTCATGTAGTCCAGGGAGGTACGTCTCGGGTCATTCACACCAGCATGTACAATGACTGAGTCATATTTGTATTTGCTTTGGAGTGACCTGAGTGCTTGCGTTATGTGTCGGATCCTAGCACCCGACAGGCAGCTCACCGTGACCTTCTCTTTATTCAGCCTGGTGAGCGGGACGTCAGTGTGTCTGACAATAGTCACCTATAACAAGAGTATCAGGTGTGTTATTCAGCTTTAAGGGCTGTGGCTGCTTGGCACACTGACTTTGTGGGTTATGTGTTGTGTGTGTTTTGTTTTGAGGTAGCGTTTGTTTGGATGTCTGCTTTGGAGGTCTCTGTTGCTTAGGTAGATTTTTATTTAGAGCCTCCGAGTATGTTTTTGTGTATTTATGTGTTTGGTTCGCTGATGTGGTGGGACTATGTGATACTGGAATTGCGTTGTGTGAGGTTACCTTCTCCTCCTGAGTGGTTACATCAGTTTTGAGATGAGAGAGCTCAGCCTCCAGTTTGGCTAAATAGTTGCATCTCTCACATATATTTGAACCTGTTTGGAGGAGGAGAGGGTTGTCCGTGTACATGAGACAGTTGTAACATTGCCTCAAAATTCCCAGATTCACCAGCTGGACTGGAGAGGAAACCATTGACTGACCTTTGGACATGCTAGAGTAATAGGGAAACTGAATTTAAGACGGACCAATAGAGGACAGGGTAATCGTAGAGAGTATAAGAGTAAGTATTGCTTATGGTTTAATAGTGCTAACTTGTAGGATTACTTAATTGGATGAGTGAAGGGCCTTAGAATGAGAATATGGTGTTTAAATTGAGAGATAGAGCAGTTCAGACTTTGTGGAGCCAGGAATAGTTTAAACCCAATTAGGCAGCACTGCCCGCTGTTGCGCTATGCACAAAAATGCGCAAAACCGCGCAAAAGAGGGTTTTAAGAGAGGAAGTTGAAGGAGTTTTGGAATTGACCCAAAATGGCCAATAAAACTACAGTTTCAAGTCAGTAACCACTCCCACAGGGGCAGGCAGGCCACTGCCACTGATCAACAGAGAGAGACTTCCCTTTAGCCCAAGCAAAAAATGGCCTCACAGAAACTTGCAAACAGTTCAAGAACAGCAAGCCTGTAACTGAACTTTTTTAAATCTCAGAAAAGTGGGGAAAAGAGCAAGATTTTTTTAGTTTTTTTGTTTTTTCAGAGATAGCAGAGGTTCACAAGTATCAACAAGTTATAACAGTGCAGTAAATGACCCCACACAAGAGTGCTAGGCCAAAGACAGATAAAATGCAAGTTTTGAGAAAAAAACGATTTTAAAAATAAGTGCAAACAGGAAATTTAGTAAACAGCTCTAGGTTGTGCTCTAAATACAGTCACTAATGCAGAAATCAAATTTAACAAGCCAGAAAATGCTCAAAATAGGCGGCTATGCAGAAAAACTTAGCAAATAAACAGAGGAAAAATACTTAAAATGCTTTAGTCTAGGGGCTCACTAGTGTAAGGCTCACTGTAGTTTAGGGGATCATTGTAATGTAAGGGCTCACTATAGCTGACATGCACTGTAGTTTAGGGGCTGATTGTAGTGTAGGGCTCACTGTAGTTTAAGGACTCACAGTAGTGTGGGACTCGCTGTAGTGTAGGGCTAACTGTAGTTTAGGAGCTTACTGTAGTGTAGGGCAGACCTGTAGTTTAGGGGCTCTCTGTAGTGTGGGACTCATCATAGTTTAGGGCCTTGCTGTAGTGTAGGGCTCATTGTAGTTTAGGGCTCACTGTAGTGTAGGGCTCACTGTAGCATAGGACTTGCTTTACTTTAGGGGCTCACTAATGTAATGCTCACTGTAGTTTAGGGTCTAATTATAATGTAAGGGCTTGCTATAGTGTACAGCTCACTGTAATTTAAGGGTTTACTGTACTTTAGGGGCTCACTGTAGTATAGGTTTCACTGTAATGTAGGGCTCACTGTAGTTTAGGGGCTCACTGTATTTTAGGGGTTCACTGTAGTTTAGGGGCTCACTGTAGTGTAGGACTTGCTTTAGTTTAGGGGCTCACTAGTGTAAGGCTGACTGTAGTGTAGGGGCTTACTGTAATTTAAGGGCTTACTTTAGTTTAGGGGCTCGCTGTAGTGTAGGGCTCACTGTAGCTTAGGTCCTCACTGTATTATAGGCACTCACTGTAGTTTAGAAGGTCACTGTAGTTTAGGGGCTCATTGTAGTGTAGGGCTCACTGTAGTGTAAGGCTCATTGTAGTGGTAACTGTAGCTGCTCTAAAAATGCTAGGCTTTGGTGCTGCGTTTAATGTGATTGCAGCCTCTCTTCCTCAGGTGTGGTCTGCAGACTAGTTCTTGGAGGTGATGCTTCATAACCAAGGAGACATAATAGGAAAAGGCCAGTGAATGCACACTATGATGCCAGATTGGAACAGTAATGTCAAGGATGCATTTACCAGACTGTCTAGATGTCCCTTTATTCCTCCCTCTGTGTTGTCATTTTTTGTTTACTTTTTTTTTTATTTTTTGTGTCGTATTATTTCATTTAACTATTCATTTTTAAGATATAAAGTGATTTTGTTCTGCTGTCATAAAATTATGTAGTGAAGAACACAGTACAGTCATGTAGTTAACGTAATAGTAGATGGTCAAATACATCATTACTGTAGTTAACGTAATAGTAGATGGTTGAATACATCATTATTGCAGCTAATGTAATAGTAGATGGTCGAATGCATCATTATTGTAGTTAGCGTAATAGTAGATGGTCGAATACATCATTATTATAGTTAATATAATAGTACATGGTTGAATACATCATTATTGTAGTTAATGTAGTATTAGATGGTCGAATACATCATTACTGTAGTTAACATAATAGATGGTCGAATACATCATTATTGTAGTTAATGTAATAGATGGTCGAATACATCATTATTGTAGTTAACATAATAGTAGATGGTCAAATTCATCATTATTGTAGTTAACGTTAATAGTAGATGGTCGAATACATCATTACTGTAGTATTGATAATGATGCCCTCTGTCCATCCCCCAAACAATCTCTTCCCTGTTCTGACAAGACCTCTTTTGGAGAAGTAGGTTTCAGATTTTTCTAGGGGCAAGAAAGCTATGATTTTGGGCATGTCCCTATGTCCCTCTTATGCTGTCATGTCCTCTTGTGATATGAGTGGACATATGGTTTGTGAGGACAGTGAATGAAGCTTTGTATGTCATCTCAGTGTACAGTTTCCTTGGCAGAATATGTTTCATATTGTAATGGCTACTGCAGCACTGATCTATTCAAACATTTATCACTGTAGTATATTAACTACACAACTGTAATCATTTTGAGTAATAAGACCAGGACTGCTCGAAATCTTATACATGATTTTCGAATTAGGCAGCAGCAGAACCTCATACCTCTAACAAGAGCTTTAGGCAATTGCTGCCCAGCCTGCATAGTCTTTGGACTGGTAGGTGATCAAATCCAGATGAGGGACTTGTGTGTCAGTAGCACAGTGTTTCACAAACATGTGCATTGCTTTTTCAGGTAGCACAATGTCATAACTATTTACAGGAGTAATACTTTTGGTGTGAACTTTAAGAATTGAAAAAACACCATGTATGAAAGTAGTAGTGCCCCCTGTCATTTTATTTATTTATAAAGTATAACTTGGCTAGAACCCATTTTCATTGGAGGCCCTGGGAGAAATGCTCCAGACAAATGTCTTTGGAATGTGGGAGGAAACCAGAGCACACAGAGGAAACCCACATGAGTGCAGGGAGGACATGCAGACAAAGCACCAGAGCCAGGAACTGAACCAGAGAACCTTTTGCTGTGAGGCAACAACGCTAACTGCTGGACCACCCTATATGAATGCAATTTTTGTTAAGTTGGTTTAACTGATGATATTGCTGTTGGCTTTATACAAGTGGGTTTCTATGGTAACTTTTCTCTGTACTTTGTTGATATTTTAAATGCATTTGCTTTTATGCAATGCTTCACCTGTGTACTGTATTTTCAGATTTACCTCATGTCAAATAATACCTGTTAGCCGTGTTTTTCTAATGCATGCATGTGGACACTCATGTTTTGTGTGTGTGTGCATGTGTGTGTGCATGTGTGTGTGCATGTGTGTGTCTGTGTGCATGTGTGTCTGTGTGCATGTGTGTGCGAGTGCGTGTGTGCGAGTGCGTGTGTGTGTGCGCGAGTGTGTGTGCGCGAGTGTGTGTGCGCGAGTGTATGTGCGCGTGTGTGTGTGTGCGCGAGTGTGCAAGTGTGTGTGTTGAGTATTTTTCTGTTTACCAGTTTCTCCTGCTAACTGACTGTTCAAGATGGTGTCAATTTACTGAATCTGAAGCCTGCAAAGAAGAGATTTATGACTGACTGTGAGCTCTAGGTAACCTGTGGTCATTTTCTCCAATGAGGTAGGACAGAATTGATGCAAAGGAAAACAGTCATCTAACTGGTCAATGTTCCCTATCCATTTTATAAACTTTTATAACTGGTTATTTAAAGTTATGATTTCTTTGTCTATAAAGATACCGGAAAGAAAATGGTTAGTGCCACACATTAAAATCAGTACATAGTAGGTACATTACGCTGTTAAATGTTTGGCGTACTTGTTTATTGCTACATTTAACAAAACTGTATAAGATCATATTGGAGAGATGAAGGGGGATCATGCATTATTAACATATAAGCTGTAGCCATGCCTGTTTCAGCAGGTAACCACAAAAGGTTCAGAATCCAGAAATCACAAACCAAAACCCCAAAAAACGGAACATCCAGTTTTTTTGATTTCTGTTTCAGTATGTACTGGGGAAAGTGTGTAATAATATATTTCTCACAAGGTAAATGAGTGAGAAATTCTGCATATTTGCTAACAACAAATGAAATTAATTTCCTGTGCAAGTACAAATCAGTGTCTTAAACTGGCTGTCCATTAAAAGTTATATGGTGCTCAGGGGGATAAATTAACTTTTACTGCTGCAGCCATTAAAAGGCATATACATTTGTATTAAGGCAAATACCTCATTGGGAAATATGATGTTTGCAGTCTAATTAAAATTTTGCTTTGATGTTTAGCAATTACCTGGTCACAATACTACATAAATTATAAACGAAAAGAAAGTCCAGAGAAAAAAATGCCCACAAAGATGTGAATGTTAAGAGAATATTCACATGAAGAAATCTTACGTAGTTATTCTCAATAAGGTGAGGGGTAATTTATTAGTGTACGAAGGGTTATACTTATTTTGCTGTCTAATTTATAACTAGAACAGAAAGATGATATTGTTAGATGGATTCAGACAGAGAAATGAAAAGTATTATGAAACAATGTATTTGAATCCATGAGAGCATTAGAATTTAGGAATAGTGTCTAATGAAATAATAAAGTAGTCAACACTTTAAAGAAACAGGGAGAGTATATTGATTGGTTGTTATTTTCTGAAGGTTCAGTTATATCACAATTCATTATGGTATTAAGGAAGGAGAATTGTGCCCGGGGAAACTATCATTCTTTTTATGAGGTTGCAGCGTTTTGCCCTTTTAAATCCTTTTGAGTATTTACTGCTCTCCATTTTATGTTTTAGAAGCAGTTACATAGCTACATGACTAATTTAAACTACAGAATCTTATATCTACTATAATCAGTACTTTAATTATATTACACACTGAACCACAAACCAGCATAAAAATATAGAAGGAAACCCAGTGATTAGGAACTTCCCCTATCCTTGTTCTAAAAAAATGTTTTAGTTACATATGTGTGTGCATGTGTGAGAGTATGCATGTGTATTTGTGTGAGTATGTCTGCTTATCTCTGGATAGCTGCATGGGTATTTGTGTGAGTATGTCTGCCTATCTCTGGATAGCTGCATGGGTATTTGTGTGAGTATGTCTGCCTGTATGTCCGCCTATCTCTGGATAGCTGCATGGGTATTTGTGTGAGTATGTCTGCTTATATCTGGATAGCTGCATGTGTATTTGTGTGAGTATGTCTGCCTATCTCTGGATAGCTGCATGTGTATTTGTGTGAGTATGTCTGCCTATCTCTGGATAGCTGCATGTGTATTTGTGTGAGTATGTCTGCCTATCTCTGGATAGCTGCATGTGTATTTGTGTGAGTATGTCTGCCTATCTCTGGATAGCTGCATGGGTATTTGTGTGAGTATGTCTGCCTATCTCTGGATAGCTGCATGGGTATTTGTGTGAGTATGTCTGCCTATCTCTGGATAGCTGCATAGGTATTTGTGTGAGTATGTCTGCCTATCTCTGGATAGCTGCATGGGTATTTGTGTGAGTATGTCTGCCTGTATGTCTGCCTATCTCTGGATAGCTGCATGTGTATTTGTGTGAGTATGTCTGCCTATCTCTGGATAGCTGCATGGGTATTTGTGTGAGTATGTCTGCCTATCTCTGGATAGCTGCATGTGTATTTGTGTGAGTATGTCTGCCTATCTCTGGATAGCTGCATGTGTATTTGTGTGAGTATGTCTGCTTATCTCTGGATAGCTGCATGGGTATTTGTGTGAGTATGTCTGCCTGTATGTCTCCATATCTCTGGATAGCTGCATGGGTATTTGTGTGAGTATGTCTGCCTATCTCTGGATAGCTGCATGGGTATTTGTGTGAGTATGTCTGCCTATCTCTGGATAGCTGCATGGGTATTTGTGTGAGTATGTCTGCCTGTATGTCTGCCTATCTCTGGATAGCTGCATGGGTATTTGTGTGAGTATGTCTGCCTATCTCTGGATAGCTGCATGTGTATTTGTGTGAGTATGTCTGCCTATCTCTGGATAGCTGCATAGGTATTTGTGTGAGTATGTCTGCCTATCTCTGGATAGCTGCATGTGTATCTGTGTGAGTATGTCTGCCTGTATGTCTGCCTATCTCTGGATAGCTGCATGTGTGAGTATGTCTGCCTATCTCTGGATAGCTGCATGTGTATTTGTGTGAGTATGTCTGCCTGTATGTCTGCCTATCTCTGGATAGCTGCATGGGTATTTGTGTGAGTATGTCTGCCTATCTCTGGATAGCTGCATGTGTATTTGTGTGAGTATGTCTGCCTGTATGTCTGCCTATCTCTGGATAGCTGCATGTGTATTTGTGTGAGTATGTCTGCCTATCTCTGGATAGCTGCATGGGTATTTGTGTGAGTATGTCTGCCTATCTCTGGATAGCTGCATGTGTATTTGTGTGAGTATGTCTGCCTGTATGTCTGCCTATCTCTGGATAGCTGCATGTGTATTTGTGTGAGTATGTCTGCCTATCTCTGGATAGCTGCATGGGTATTTGTGTGAGTATGTTTGCCTGTATGTCTGCCTATCTCTGGATAGCTGCATGGGTATTTGTGTGAGTATGTCTGCCTGTATGTCTGCCTATCTCTGGATAGCTGCATGGGTATTTGTGTGAGTATGTCTGCCTATCTCTGGATAGCTGCATGGGTATTTGTGTGAGTATGTCTGCCTATCTCTGGATAGCTGCATGTGTATTTGTGTGAGTATGTCTGCCTATCTCTGGATAGCTGCATGTGTATTTGTGTGAGTATGTCTGCCTATCTCTGGATAGCTGCATGTGTATTTGTGTGAGTATGTCTGCCTATCTCTGGATAGCTGCATGTGTATCTGTGTGAGTATGTCTGCCTATCTCTGGATAGCTGCATGTGTATTTGTGTGAGTATGTCTGCCTATCTCTGGATAGCTGCATGTGTATTTGTGTGAGTATGTCTGCCTATCTCTGGATAGCTGCATGTGTATTTGTGTGAGTATGTCTGCCTATCTCTGGATAGCTGCATGTGTATTTGTGTGAGTATGTCTGCCTATCTCTGGATAGCTGCATGTGTATTTGTGTGAGTATGTCTGCCTATCTCTGGATAGCTGCATGGGTATTTGTGTGAGTATGTCTGCCTATCTCTGGATAGCTGCATGTGTATTTGTGTGAGTATGTCTGCCTATCTCTGGATAGCTGCATGTGTATTTGTGTGAGTATGTCTGCCTATCTCTGGATAGCTGCATGGGTATTTGTGTGAGTATGTCTGCCTGTATGTCTGCCTATCTCTGGATAGCTGCATGGGTATTTGTGTGAGTATGTCTGCCTATCTCTGGATAGCTGCATGGGTATTTGTGTGAGTATGTCTGCCTATCTCTGGATAGCTGCATGGGTATTTGTGTGAGTATGTCTGCCTATCTCTGGATAGCTGCATGGGTATTTGTGTGAGTATGTCTGCCTATCTCTGGATAGCTGCATGTGTATCTGTGTGAGTATGTCTGCCTGTATGTCTGCCTATCTCTGGATAGCTGCATGTGTGAGTATGTCTGCCTGTATGTCTGCCTATCTCTGGATAGCTGCATGTGTATTTGTGTGAGTATGTCTGCCTGTATGTCTGCCTATCTCTGGATAGCTGCATGGGTATGTGTGTGAGTATGTCTGCCTATCTCTGGATAGCTGCATGTGTATTTGTGTGAGTATGTCTGCCTGTATGTCTGCCTATCTCTGGATAGCTGCATGTGTATTTGTGTGAGTATGTCTGCCTATCTCTGGATAGCTGCATGGGTATTTGTGTGAGTATGTCTGCCTGTATGTCTGCCTATCTCTGGATAGCTGCATGGGTATTTGTGTGAGTATGTCTGCCTGTATGTCTGCCTATCTCTGGATAGCTGCATGGGTATTTGTGTGAGTATGTCTGCCTATCTCTGGATAGCTGCATGGGTATTTGTGTGAGTATGTCTGCCTATCTCTGGATAGCTGCATGTGTATTTGTGTGAGTATGTCTGCCTATCTCTGGATAGCTGCATGTGTATTTGTGTGAGTATGTCTGCTTATCTCTGGATAGCTGCATGGGTATTTGTGTGAGTATGTCTGCCTGTATGTCTGCCTATCTCTGGATAGCTGCATGTGTATTTGTGTGAGTATGTCTGCCTGTATGTCTGCCTATCTCTGGATAGCTGCATGTGTATTTGTGTGAGTATGTCTGCCTGTATGTCTGCCTATCTCTGGATAGCTAGCTGCCTAAATATATAAGAATGTGCACATGCATGTTTCTTTCTGTATCTGTGATGAATAAAGAAATATACTCCTATTTTCCTGGAACCAAGAGTGGTAAAAGTGATTGCTGCACTTAGTGCATGTTCATTAAGTATGAAAAGTCAAATATGGTATTCAATAGCATGAAAGTTAGCTTCTTGGGGGGGGGGGTGTTCTGGGGCATGTGTACATTTCTAAGTCCTATGGTGCATTATGCTACATCATATAATGGGAGTGTGCTGTGAGAATATTCAGGTTCTGTTACCCCTGAGAATACTCTGTGCCTACGATAAGGAAATGTATTACTTTTTCTTTAGAGTCTGGGTGAAGAGATGTATTCCAGAATCATTTTCATAGCTCCAAATATATGTGCTTGTATTGTCACTTTGATTGGTGGGAAAGGTACAAGTCCACACAGCTATCAGTTTGAGTGTGTGCTATTGGACTATTGTCATGGTCAAATGGTTGAAGACTTCCTATTTCAGTGGTGACACAGCAACAATGACTGAGACTGCCTTGCAAACATCATTGTACACTGATCACAGTACGGTTTAACTTTTCTGCAAGTGACTGCACAGGAACAGTTGTTGTGGGTGTTTTGATTCCCTAAATGAATCAGTCTTAAGGGGACTGAGTTAATGAAATGTCCATTCCCCTTTCCATATCAAATCATCTGTATGGAGCCTTCCAACTGCACGGTCACACTGATCATATCATATCTGTTGTGTTATTGTACATTTGTGGTTGTCATATGCCACACAGCTACTGTCACATGACTCATATGGTAAAAATGCAATATTTTTAAATGAAAAATGTGTTTCCTAATGTGGATTTATTTATTTACATTTGTTAACCAGTTATATACACTGGTCCAAGGACCCTTTTCTGGTCCAATATAGGCTTAGAAGGCATAATACGAAAACAGCAGCAGTTCAACAATAGAAAACAAATTAATTAAGGTAACAAATTTTGAAAATTATCAGTACTATGTAAAACATTATGAAACTGTATTAGTACAAAAACAGTAAAAATGATGTGTACAGCAGAATCATACTTCAGTAGACTCAACTTAAGATTTAGTTGAATATTTAAATATGGAGGCAGGGATATACTGGGAGATAGTTCAGTGGAGAAATATTAAAATGTGCGACAAGATCAACAGTAGTTGTAACAAATATATACGAGAAAGTGTCGTTATTACAACTGTTACAACAGAAGTCACGTTAGGAAGGGGTTAGATTAATAGATTTTAGATAGTTGTTAGAAGGAGTAATAGAAGTCCCATGATGGATTTTAGATACAAATTTGAAATGATAACAGTGAAACCCATATTAATACTGCCTTAGTATTCAGTGAAACCGATATTAATACTGCCTTAGTATTCAGTGAAACCGATATTAATACTGCCTTAGTATTCAGTGAAACCGATATTAATACTGCCTTAGTATTCAGTGAAACCGATATTAATTCTGCCTTACTATTCAGTGAAACCGATATTAATACTGCCTTAGTATTCAGTGAAACCAATATGAATACTGACTTAGTATTCAGTGAAACCAATATGAATACTGACTTAGTATTCAGTGAAACCAATATTAATACTGCCTTAGTATTCAGTGAAACATTAATACTGCCTTAGTATTCAGTGAAACCGATATTAATACGGCCTTAGTATTCAGTGAAACTGATGTTAATACTGTCTTAGTATTCAGTAAAACCGATATTAATATTGCCTTAATATTCAGTGAAACCGATATTAATACTGCCTTAGTATTCAGTGAAACCGATATTAATACTGCCTTAGTATTCAGTGAAACCGATATTAATACTGCCTTAACCGATATTAATACTGCCTTAGTATTCAGTGAAACCGATATTAATACTACCTTAGTATTCAGTGAAACCAATATGAATACTGACTTAGTATTCAGTGAAACCAATATGAATACTGACTTAGTATTCAGTGAAACCAATATTAATACTGACTTAGTATTCAGTGAAACATTAATACTGCCTTAGTATTCAGTGAAACATTAATACTGCCTTAGTATTCAGTGAAACCGATATTAATACTGCCTTAGTATTCAGTGAAACCGATATTAATACTGCCTTAGTATTCAGTGAAACCGATATTAATACTGCCTTAGTATTCAGTGAAACCGATATTAATACTGCCTTAGTATTCAGTGAAACCGATATTAATTCTGCCTTACTATTCAGTGAAATCGATATTAATACTGCCTTAGTATTCAGTGAAACCGATATTAATACTACCTTAGTATTCAGTGATACCAATATGAATACTGACTTAGTATTCAGTGAAACCAATATGAATACTGACTTAGTATTCAGTGAAACCAATATTAATACTGCCTTAGTATTCAGTGAAACATTAATACTGCCTTAGTATTCAGTGAAACCGATATTAATAGTGCCTTAGTATTCAGTGAAACCGATATTAATACTGCCTTAGTATTCAGTGAAACCGATATTAATACTGTCTTAGTATTCAGTGAAACCGATATTAATACTGCCTTAGTATTCAGTGAAACTGATATTAATACTGCCTTAGTATTCAGTGAAACTGATATTAATACTGCCTTAATAGTGTGAGCACAAAACATCTGTTTAGATAATTAGGATTTTTTTGCATTTTCTTACAAACTCAAATAGAATATTAATTTGCCTTTAAATAACAGGATAAAACAATTTATAACATCACTAGAAATGATGGTCATTACAGACTGTACTTTATTTTATATTGACTTTTAACATGACATTCTACAGGCAGTTGGCTGTGTCTAACAGTTTCTGTAGCAAGATGCCAAAAATATACAGTCATTTTCTATTGTGAGTTATGTCTGCCTGTCTATTTAGCTCATAAAATTAATGCTGTAAATTATGAACATCTTCAACTCACTGTCCCAAGTTTGATTCCCACATTTTTCACTTGTAAGGTTTGTCATTTCTTAACCATACTATAAAGTAGTTGTGGCAGATTGGCATATGTAGTAGACAAATTAGTAAAACAATTCAAAATTGGGTCCACCTGGAAAAAGTGAAAGGTACAAGGAGGTTGGATTTGTAAAAACTGTGCATTTTCCTTGATTTTTACTTATTTACTTACTTACTTATATTTCAATATATGTAGGCCGGTGAAGTATGGGTCAGTTATTATGTTAAAAATAATTGAATCACATTCAAATTCAGATGTGTGCTTAGCCAAAATTAAAATAATAACTATTTAATTAATAATCAAATGTGTAGAGAGCCACACAAAATTACTCTGGTATCAATATTTGTTTTGCAAGCTACAGTCTGACAACTTCCATTCTTTACAGTATATCTGCAGGCAGGCGTGTGTGTGTGTGCGCGTGTGTGTGTGTCTGTGTGTCTGTGTGTCTGTGTGTCTGTGTGTCTGTGTGTCTGTGTGTCTGTGTGTCTGTGTGTGTGTGTGTGTGTGTGTGTGTGTGTGTGTGTGTGTGTGTGCACGTATCAGATATCCACAAATGTTCTGCTACCGTAACACTTTGCTACAGATACAAAACTCCTTGGAATTCTCCTGCATTCAGAACTAGAAAGGATGTAAAAGGACATATCATCAACTGAGGTTCACAGGCAACCAAATTAAAATATTTGTCACATTAATAATATCAATGCAATGATATGTACTGGGGATTTTGTTACTGCTGTTAAGGGGATGGCAGATGACAAAATATCTGATTTTGAGTTATTACAATAATGGTATTATATTTCCAAAGATTCAAATCCAATGAGTTATGTGTGTGATGATTATTTGTAATTCCTGGTTTTACTGATTATGTTTTTGTAATTTTTGAGAATGTAATAATAGAGAACAAGTTTATACACCCAAACAAAACAAGATGGTTGTACTTCAAGAAGGAATGTTCTGCTGAGTTAACAATCTGTTCCAAATGTAAAATGCTCTTTGAAATATCTTGTTTTACAAATGCATAGGTAAACAAGCTAAGAAATGCTGCTATACATTTTTGCATGGCATAATGGCATGCAGTATTGCATTTTCTAAGAATGGAAGAAAGTCAAAGAGTATATATTTTACAGAAGCTAGCTCTAAATAAAATTAAGGATGTCTTGTCCACATGTCTGATAACACAGTATGTCCCTACTACGCTGCATAAAGCATCCACCGAGCATAATGCTATGTATATGTCAAGGTGTTGATGCAAAAGTAACTTGGCCTTTCGTTCTTTTTGTTTTAATCACACAGTTAAGCCTTATGTAACTGAGCAGGTTCAAGTAAAAGGATAGCTAATTTGCATATTTCTTAGATTATGTATGTGCTATAGAGAATGTAAGTGATTTGTATATATATATGTGTGTGTGCTGTGTTTTGAGAAATAGTGAGTGCATATAAGTGAATGTGTTTTGTACTAATGAAGTATTTGCATGTGTGCGTGTGTGTTGTATGTTGTGTTAATGCTGTGCACGCTTTCACTGTAAACCCTGTAACAAGTATAAAATGTTTTGTGTATATTGCTTATTGCTTGACATGTTAGTTTCCTTTTGTTTCTCACTTACATTTGATTACTTCTGTAATTCATCTGATTTGAATTCATGTGTTATGGCATGATTCATACATGTCATAAGAAAATGTTTGCATTTGATCTTCTTTCTAAATTGAACAGTGTCCAGCAAGGCTAACCAAGCTAAGAAAGTAGAAATAATTAAATGCATGCATACATACATACATACATACAAACATAAACAAGTAAACAATCCTGTACAATAAATTAACACAATAAATGATATTATAAAATAGAAGTGACTGCAGCCGTGATCTCTGAATAGTTAACCTAAGTAATTACCAAAGTTCCCATGTCAGTGGTTTAATAGGTAGAACTCTCATTTTTTTTTTTTCTTTTGATGGAGAAACAGAAGGCTGTGAGTTCTACTCCCACTCTCAGCTGCTGGATTATTTTTTTTTTCACCATTTACACTGCCGTATAGCTTAAGTGGGGCGCTACACTCTTTTAATTTTTTCAAATCTTTTGGGTTTCTAATACCATGACAGGAATGGACACCATTCCTAAGTCAGAGTACAATTAAAGTTCATGAAATTAGTATTGTTTCAGTCTTTGATGTCAGCCAAAAGTGTTCTTTGCAGTACCCACAATGTGCTCATTAATGCCTCCTGCAATTTGTATGAGGTTACATGTATGTGTAACATATCTAAGTACAACTGTAGCTTCTTTTTTATAAGACCCGTTGCTCCTACTACTATTGGAACTGTCTGGGTATCTTTCTTCACACTGATCTTGTTTCTGCCTGCAGATCCTGATATTTTATGACTCTGTGTCTCTCTGTACATAAGTCACTTGGTGTGGTGATTTCAATGTTCAATGCTACTTTTGTCTTCTTTTCATGGACCACTATATTCAGCTTTCTTGCATCCGTCTTTTAAACTGTTGGTAATGGATGATCCCATGTGATGTAGATGTCATCATTTTCTATGATGCTTTGTGGCTCATGTTTCCATTGTTTTTCAGCCACTTCAATCTCCAGTGTAACAGTCTCGTCACGTTATCATGCCTTTCGGTATACAGTCCTTCTGCCATTAGTATGCGACAACCAGCAATGAGGTATGTGGCTGTTTCCAGTTCAGTTTTACAAAACCTACATTTGGCTCCTGAGGGTGCTCTTGCATGAGATGTTAAACCAGGGCACCTTGTGCCTGAGTTGGTGGTAGCTCTGATAGATATAAATAACCCCCCCAGGGCACGTAATAATAAACAACATTTTCTCCCTTCTCATCCTTTATCCCACAACCAGATGTTACATTTCCTCAGGATTTCAGAATGGTCCCACAACTAGATGTTACATTTCCTCAGGATTTCGGAATGGTCCCATCCTTTATTCCACAACCAGATGTTACATTTCCTCAGGATTTCAGAATGGTCCCACAACTAGATGTTACATTTCCTCAGGATTTCGGAATGGTCCCATCCTTTATTCCACAACCAGATGTTACATTTCCTCAGGATTTCGGAATGGTCCCATCCTTTATTCCACATCCAGATGTTACATTTCCTCAGGATTTTGGAATGGTCTCACAACCAGATGTTACATTTCTTCAGGATTTCGGAATGGTCCCACTGCTTATTCCATAACACATGAGGACATTATCTGTTGTAAATATACCGCAGAAAAGTAGACACAGTTATTTTAGAGTCTATATTAAAAACACAGACATTTACTTACCTGAACACCTAGACGCTGACATGTCTTCATCAAACTGCGAAAACATCAATCGTCCTGAAGTGCGATATCTGAAACATCGAAACGTCATGGTTGGCCCTTCTGCAGTATAGCTCAATAAGGTAAGTGTGTAATAGTTACGGACCTTAGGGTTAGGGTGCGGGTTATGGTAAGTGCGTAGATGGTAATGTATGTTAGATTTAGTATAGGGTTAGAAGTAGGGTTTTATTAAGTGCATGTGTTGTGTGGATTATTTAGTTTGTTTGGGTATAGCTTTTTAAGGTAAGTGTGCAATAGTTACGGATCTTAGGGTTAAGTTAAGTGCATACATGGTGGTATATGCAAGATTTAGTGTAGGGTTAGAAGTAGGGTTTTGGTTAGTGCATGTATGTGGTTTATTTAGTTTGTTTGTGTAGGTAGTATGTAGCGGACAGTGGGATGGGACAACTATGACATTTTGAGTTTTTGAATTTCACAGTTTAGGGCATTCGGTGTATTTGCAGTTCACAGAATATGTGTCGGCGTTTAGGTGTTCGGGTAAGTAAACATTTGTGTTTTTAATATACACCCGTTATTTTAATATCAGCAGTCTGCGTTCATGTTAGCATCATACTGACCATATAAAATTGCCAATAAAGAAACATGAATAGATAGATGATGAAGTGGGTAGGTTTGTTTAACCACAGCCCAGGTCCTGTAATCCTTCTACAGAAAAGGGAAACATGGGAAATTGTCTCAGGAACCCCACAAACCTACAGAGAATGAAAGACAGAGAACGCAAATGTTCCTTTGCACATTTATATTTCACAAAGTCATTGATAGGAAGCTTTCCAAAGACAGAGGTCAAAGGAAATTTGACCCTTGCAACACCCCCTAAAGTGCCTTATTCTTGTATGTAAACTATAAAGAACTGAAACACCTGTGCATAACAGAAAGCTTCAGTTTTACAGTAAAATATATTTCTGTCAGTAGCAGTAGTTAACAGGTCAGTCACAAACAACATTTCAAAGACAAGCAGAGAGCACTTCACTAATGCAGCATTCTTCTCTTACCATTCTTATTTTCAGAGAGTGCGTCAATTTGTCTTTGTGTAGCTAAATCCCCTTACAAATGGCAAAACATTTTATGGGATTACAGTACTACACCCAAAAGCACTTGTGCATTTTTAACACAATTCTGAAAACGTGTATGTGTAGAAGTAAATATACGGTAATAGGATCACAGTTTTTGTCAGTTTTAAAACATATAACAAGTACATATTTTGTGTGTGCGTGTGTGTGTGTGTGTGTGTGTGTGTGTGACTGATTAATATGCATGAGAACACAGTCTCCAGATTGTCCCCCAGATTCATTCTCCTAAATGTAGCTCTCAACCTCTAAGCACAAAAAAATCTGGACAAATGCAAAAACATTGGAAAAGAAAGGCTGAAAAACAAGGACAATTTGTAAGTGTTACTCATAAAGTTGGCAGAGTAACAGGTTTTTTAAGGATATGAAGTCTTAAGAGTAAATTCAAATACCTATTATTATTTAATGGCTTCAATCCTAGGTGATTAGCCAGATAAACACAACTGGATGAAAATATGAAACAAAAATGTGGACATTCTGCAAAAATCTAGACTTTTGAGAGGTATCCTATCTTTTCCCATTTTTGTCATAAATAATGTAGAACATTTTAAATTAAACTAAAAAATAAATGTTTTAAACAGCATCACAGTCAAGTAGCCAAAGGTAGACTAGCTGAGTGGAAGTTAGATAAATTCCTGTAACTAAAAAATATGAATTGTTGAAAGATGCAATTAACTGGATCAAAGAAGATTTAGCAGGTTCTGAAAATCAGCTTTACAACCTTTCAAAGATGGACAAGCTTAAAAGACAAGCAGTCCATTATCTTATCATAACTACTATCCTTTCGGAAAAACAACATCTGGCAATTTGACATTAAATTTATAAAAAAACTAGTGTAGATATTGCCAAGTAAAAATGCATCAGTGCTGAAAGACACTGACCTTAATAATGTTTTAACTATCTTGCATCTGATATGGCTAACAAGTAAAAATCTAGTACTGATAATTTCCTTTAGAGTCAGCTAAGAGTGCAATTCCATCCATAGCAAGGCATCTGTATAATTCTGATATCTGTCAGTCCCACAGCTGTCTACCACACTTCATTGGCTTTGCAAATAAATGTAGATTTGTCTGTGGTGGTAACTGTCTCAATCATTAACAGGTGTTAACTTGCAGGTGGCAAGACAATAGAAACCCACATAGTTCAGATTTTGTAAGAAAAGTCTGAAACAGAAAATTTCAACATTCTTAATAGGCTGATCCGAACAGAATTCGTAAGGAATTTCATACCTCCTGTTCTCCCAAATGTTTCTTTTTTTTCAGGTAACTACCAAAATGTGCAGAATGCTTGAAAGTATATGGGCAGCTAGATTTATTCTTTTTCAAAGGGAATTTGACTGTTGCCTTGTATCAAAGGGAATAACTGATCACATCTCATGCTGCCATTTATGTATTCATCAGGGTCTAAACAGTACTTTTAAGATCTTTAAACTAATTGAACACAAAAAAAAAACATGTTGCATGTTGCATTGATCCAGTTCAGAAGTGCACTGAGCTGAGCAGATATACTTATGAAATAAGTCCACTAAACCCAAAACCACTTCATGTCTGGCCTTGTATTAAACATACCTAGCTACTCCATTTTTACCTGAAGCCGCCTTAAATTTTTGCACTAACAGTTCCAGATGGTGTTACATTGCTTGTTTTCAAGCCTGAGATTATTAGCTGGGCCCCATATAAAATGAAGAGCTAATAAAGAGTTGGACTTCATTCAGGTCACTCTACAGTGTGGTAATCATAAAATATGAAGACCTCATAAAATATTTCCTTGGCTGAATATATCGATATGCATTCCTAGTAATCATTTCTCGTCTATATTTCTGGTAATAGTGTTATCTCTAGCTATTTTAAGGTATTTAATGCAATCTCTATCCAATTAACAAAGGAGATTGAATGAGGTTGCCCAGGTTTGAGCAATAATTAACTTAAATAATTACACAGCTCTAAAAACTGTAAATCAGCCAATCAATTTCAGGTAGCTAGTTGACAGAAAACGATAATTGTTTTAAAATATACTGGTAACAATGAATTGCTGAAAATAGATTAATAAAATAAATGCTTGCAACTGTTAGCTTTTCTTTAGATTCAGATAGCATTGTTTGTGCAGTACATATCTGTATTTAAACATTTTAGCAGAAATTATAACTAGGATCACAGGTTACATGCCCTTTAATCATAATTATATGGAGTTTCTTAACATCTTAACACTTTTCGGTGCTCATGTAAGCTTGTTAGAAAACCCCTTGCTGAGCTTATCACAAAAATTTTACATGTAAAATGTTTTGGTAATATTGTCATCCAAAACCGATTTGTGCAAACATAACATACATTACCACAAAGTTTGTACATGTAAAACCTTGTTTGTAACATTGTCATCCAATATGTATTTGTGCAAACTTACAAGCAATGTTTATACTGTGGAAAGACTAAGCCATGAAGATGAAAAGCTGTGGATTATGATCACTGGTATATCTTAAAGCATGAAGCATATGTACTAAAAAAAGTCTTCTGGTCCAGGGGGTGCTTTCTCATAAGTCCTTAAACCACAACTGTCAGTGCTTTAGTCTACTTAAAAATGGATTCTGCATTTGGTTTGTTTGTTTTCACTTTTTAATTTCTCCAAATCTTTTTGGTTTCTAATTATCATGGAACTTGTAAACAAAGACATTGGCAACCTTCAAACACTGGACCCCACCCAGTTTGGGCTTGTGAAGGGCCGATCTTGTCTCCTGAATCTGACTGACTTCTTCAAATCAGTCTCCAGAGCTGTGGACGAGGGTAAGGTGGTCCACACAGCCTATCTGGACCTCGCCAAGGCCTTCGACACCATCCCCCACTCTGGAATCATAGATAAACTTACTAAGCTGGGCATAAATCCCTATGTCACTCAATGGGTTGCCAACTGGCTTACTGACAGAACCCAGACTGTAAAAGTAGCCAACTCCAAATTCAGCTCCAGACAAGTGACAAGTGGAGTACATCAGGGTTCAGTCCTGGGACCACTCTTGTTTGGCATCTACTTCTCTGAAGTACAGGCCAACACTAAGGGACTCTGGCTAACAAAGTTTGCAGATGACTGCAAACTGGGAGCCATTATTGAATCCCCAAATGATGTGGATATTCTACAAAAAGGCCTTACAGAAACAGATGCCTGGTGCCAGAGCCATGGGCTCAAGCTTAATGCCAAGAAATGTATAGTTATCCCCTTTGGAAAAAACATGCACCCATGAATTACCACATAGGAGGCAGGACGCTAAACATTGAAAGTGTGATGAGAGACTTAGGGACACAGGTAGACAGTGGTCTCACTTTCGATAACCACATCGCCACAACAGTCAGGAAATCCTTCTATGTGGTGCACCTCATCACTAAGGGCTTTTCATCCAGAAAAAAGGAGGTCATTGTCCCACTGTACTCATTCCTCATTAGACCCATTATAGAGTATAATGCCCCATTTGGTATGTACCTCACAAGACATCTGCAACAGCTGGAAAGGCCACAGAAATACCTCACTAAAAGAATCACAGGCCTAAAGTAGATGCCATATGCTGACCATCTAAAAAAACTCCAGCTATACTCTTGTGGCATATAGTCTACTCAGAGGCGATCTCTGCTTAACATACAAGGCCATGTCAAACCCTGAGCTGTTGGACATGCTACACTTAAAGAAATTCCAATCCCTCAGAGCCACATGCTCCAGGGATCTAAATCTTGTCATCACAATAAACAAAACATGCTGGAGGGATAGGTTTCTGACCCAGATACTCCCCAAACTCTGGAATAGACTGCCCATACCTGTCAAGCAGAGCTCCTCATTGGCCCTCTTCAAAAGGAAGCTTGATGATTGGATGGGAGATAGGAAATTCACCCCGGGGATCATGTTAGTCACCCTGCTAGACAGGGGCCCAGAGACGTAAATATTGTGGGAAGAAATAGCCAGGGAATTGTTATGGCTAGGCTTGCATAGGCCCTAGGGCCGATAGCCTAGTACCAACCTATGAACCAATGATGGGAATGGATCCCATTCCTAAGTCAAAGTACAATTAAAGTTTATGAAATTAGTATTGTTTCAATCTTTGATGTCAGCCAAAAGTGCTCTTCGCAGCACCTGCAATGTGCCCAGTAATTACTCCTGCAATTTGTACACTTACATGTACTGGTAACCTATCTAAATATGATTGTAGACTCTTTTATAAGACCCATTGCTCCTACTACTGTTGGAACTATCTGGCTATCTTTCTTCTGTAGTGCTCTCATTTCTACTTGCAAATCCTAATATTTTATGACTGTGTCTTTCTGTACACAGGACACTGTAGTCACTAGGTGTGGCAATTTCAATGATCAATGCTACTCTTGTCTTCTTTTCTTGGACCACTATATCCAGTTTTCTAGCAGCTATCTTTTGAATTGTTGGTAATGGATGATCCCATGTGATGTAGACTTCATCATTTTCTATGATGCTTTGTGGCTCATGTTTTCAGTGTTTTCAGCCTCTTCAGTGCCATAATGTTTGCACAATCCCCAGTGCAACAGTCTCACCACATTATTATGCCTTTCAGTATATAGTCCTTCTGCCATTAGTATGTCACAACCAACAAGATGTGCAACTGCTTCCAATTCTGTTTTACAAAACCTACATTTGTCTGTTTCTCCCACGTGTTCAATGGACTTTGTAAACCAGTGTGTACATAACCCATTATCTTGGGCCGCCAATATTAACCTTCATCTCTTGGTTTGAATTCACCTCACCTTAGCCATTCCTGCATTTGTTCCTGATCAATATGAGGTTCTTCCAGACGTTTTCTATACTTGCAACTATATTTATGCATTTTCCACATTTTTGCCTTTTCATCTGGTCCTTCACCTTATATTCTTTCTTTTGTTGTTTGGCACATTCAGTTGCTGCCTGGTTTTTATCTACTTCTGGTTTGATTTCCATTCCTGCTTGATGCCAATATGCTTCTGGTAGATTAAGCAGAGAAGTCATCTGAGATTTGTTCTCCTCAGGTTTCAAAACTTTCACTACATTTGGGTCTTGTGAGGTCAGCATATGTGTGTGGAGTCCCACAATTGCAGATCTACACATGTAATCAATTTCAAGTAGGCCCATCCCTCCTTCAAAATGGGGAATATATAATCTTGGTATACACTGATTCTTATAAATCATTTGATGAGAATAAAGCATCCTTCTTGTTTTTTTATCTAATCTATCCAATATGTTTTGGGACCAGTCAGTCATTCAAAAACTGTAAGTTAGGATAGGTAGAGCAAACTGGTTTATAGCTTGGATTTTGTTCCTAGATGTCAGTGCTGTTTTCAGGATTAATTTAAGTCTTCTGAAATATTCCTTACTAAGTTTTATTCATATTTATGTGTGTTTTATTGTTGATGCTTCATCAGTTTTCAAATATTTATACACTCATTCTTGTTCAAGTTCTTTTATATCACATTCTTGTCCCAAACTGATGTTTTCCTGGTGCTGCAGTTTTCCTGCTTTAAAGGTTGCTTTTTCACATTTATCAAAACCAAATAACATTCTTATATCACCTGAATAAGTTTTGACAACTTGCAGTTGTGCTGTCAGTTCCTCATCTGATGAGCTATACAGTTTTAAATCGTTGAGAAAGAGAAGATGAGAAGTCTTTAGACTTTATTGCTTTCTAGGAGCCAAATTATAGCCATGGCCTAAGTTGTTAAGTATACAGCTTAAGGGCAAGACAGAATAGCAGCGGTGACAAAGAATTACCCTGGAATATCTCACCCTTATTATATTTCAAATGTTGTTGCAGTCCTTTTATATTTTGATATGTATGTGCATGTTTGTGTGTGTTTGTGTGTGTGTGTGCGTGTGTGTACATGTGTGTGTGTCTGTGTGCATGTGTGCGTGTGTGTGTGTGTATGTGCATGTTTGTGTGTTTGTGTATGTGTGTGTGTGTGTGTGTGTGTGTGTGTGTGTGTTTGTGGTGTTTGTGTGTGTATGTGTGTGTATGTGCATGTTTGTGTGTGTATGTGTGTGTATGTGCATGTTTGTGTGTGTATGTGTGTGTATGTGTGTGTATGTGTGTGTGTGTGTGCATGTTTGTGTGTGTATGTGTGTGTTTGTGTGTGTATGTGTATACCTTTTGTGTAATCTTTTGCCCCACCATTTATAGGTTTGATCTTGTGTAACACATTTCACCCAGATGTTACAGATCGTGTTACAGACTGTCTCAAAGAAAGCTAGAATATGGTGCGGCACTTCATTCAGAAATTAACTGTCAAGCAATGCCCTCAGATATAAAACTGTGGATGATTTTTATCTGTTATGTAGAAACTATAAATTGGGTCTTGTAGTACATATATAATTAGTGTACATGTAAAATTAATTCCAATAAAAAGTACTGTAATGAAATAAGTTATTCTAAAGTACTGCGGTGGTGGTGCTGCGGTAGCGTTGTCGCCTCACAGTTAGACGTTACCCGTTCGATTCTCAGTTAGAGCGTCTTCTGTGTGGCAACATGTGTGAATGGGCGTTCCTTCGTTGAAGGTTGTACATTAGGCCCAGCAAGCCAGCACGTAAAAATCTACTGCCATTCATTAGCTGACCGGAGTTCCACTGTGGCGACCCCTAACCGGGAAAAGCCGAAAGACACAAACAATCAAACTGATCACGTAACATAACTCACTTTTTTGGATGCAGTAATGTGTTAAAAACAAACTGTAGTTTTGTAATGCTTACTAAAAATATACGCTTCATGTTGCTGTTTACTAGAAGTATATACTTTGGTTTACTTTCCCTGGTTTATAAGCCATACAGACTGGTTTTAAGGAAAAATAATACCACATATAATATTTAATGGAATTAATCACGCCTCTCTGTATGTTATATTATGTATCAAGTTATGTTAAGATTTTCTGTGATATGGTTGTTCAGCAGAAGACCTCATGACAACTTTCATGCAGTAAAAGTCTGTAGCATGAATATCTTTGATCAAAAGCTGCTGTTTACTTTCTTGTTTACTTGAAAATTCAAAGCTGGATATGTGAATCTGGTTAAATATCAGATATTTGGAGTTGCAAGGAATGTTTACATTTTGTGGTTCCTATTATTTTAGCTTGCTACAGCTTGCAAGATTGTTTCATTGATGTATGGTGGTGTGTACTCTTGCAAGCTGAGTTACAAAGATGCTGCATTTGAAATTTCCTCAAATGTCATCCAGGGATGTGTAATTTGCTTGAGAATTACTTAGAGTATTGGCAGCTTTGAATGTTTGTTACTTTACGATATTTGCTGTGGGTTTACTGTTGTGACTTGAATCTTTCGTAATAGTGCTGCTTTGAAGTTTTAGGTGTTATTTAGTATTTTCAACATTTCATTAGCATATCATCATGTTATACTATTTCCAGTGCTTTATTTTGGTTACCTACATTATGATCAAAGCATTCATTGTTGTCTCCCACTTCAGCAAGCAGAAGTGGTCATGAATGAATTCTAGCAGTTATGTAGTTCATTAAAGCATTCAAGTGTCAAACAATTCACCCAGTGTATAACCACAATCGTACTATGGAAACTGCAGCATCAGGTACCCCCAAAGTATAACCACAATCGTACTATGGAAACTGCAGCATCAGGTACCCCCAAAGTATAACCACAATCGTACTATGGAAACTGCAGCATCAGTTGCTCCCAGAGTATAACCACAGGTGTACTATGGAAACTGCAGCATGAGGTACCCCCAAAGTATAACCACAAGCGTACTATGGAAACTGCAGCACCAGGTACCCCCAACTTATAACCACAAGCGTACTATGGAAACTGCAGCATCAGGTACCCTCAACATATAACCACAGGCGTACTATGGAAACTGCAGCATCAGGTACCCTCAACATATAACCACAGGCGTACTATGGAAACTGCAGCATCAGTTGCTCCCAGAGTATAACCACAGGTGTACTATGGAAACTGCAGCATGAGGTACCCCCAAAGTATAACCACAAGTGTACTATGGAAACTGCAGCACCAGGTACCCCCAACTTATAACCACAAGCGTGCTATGGAAACTGCAGTATGAGGTGCCTACAAAGTATAATCACAGGTGTACTATGGAAACTGCAGCATCAGGTACCCCCAAAGTATAGCCACAATCGTACTATGGAAACTGCAGCATCAGGTACCCCCAAAGTATAACCACAATCGTACTATGGAAACTGCAGCATCAGGTACCCCCAAAGTATAACCACAATCGTACTATGGAAACTGCAGCATCAGGTACCCCCAAAGTATAACCACAATCGTACTATGGAAACTGCAGCATCAGGTACCCCCAAAGTATAACCACAATCGTACTATGGAAACTGCAGCATCAGTTGCTCCCAGAGTATAACCACAGGTGTACTATGGAAACTGCAGCATGAGGTACCCCCAAAGTATAACCACAAGCGTACTATGGAAACTGCAGCACCAGGTACCCCCAACTTATAACCACAAGCGTACTATGGAAACTGCAGTATGAGGTGCCTACAAAGTATAATCACAGGTGTACTATGGAAACTGCAACATCCAGTACCCCCAAAGTATAACCACAGATGTACTATGGAGATTGTAGCATCCGGTACCCCCATTGTATAACCACAGACATACCATGGAGATTGCAGCATCCAGTACCCCCCAAAGTATAACTACAGGTGTACTATGGAAACTGCAGCACCAGGTACCCCAAAGTATAACCACAAGCATACTATGGAAACTGCAGCACCAGGTACCCCCAACATATAACCACAGGCGTACTATGAAAACTGCAGTATGAGGTACCACAAAGTATAATCACAGGTGTACTATAGAAATTGCAGCATCAGTTGCCCTCGTATAACCACAGGTGCACTATGGAAACTGCAGCATCAGGTACCCCCACAGGTGCACTATGGAAACTGCAGCATCAGGTACCCCCAAAGTATAAACACAGATGTACTATGGAGATTGCAGCATCCAGTCCCCCCAAAGTATAACCACAGACATACTATGGAGATTGCAGCATCCAGTACCCTCAAAGTATAACTACAGACGTACTATGGAAACTACAGCATCCGGTACCCCCAAAGTGTAACTACAGGTGGACTATGGAGATTGCAGCATTCGTTATACATACACGATTGCTGGATAACCCTGACAGTGGCTCTCTGGTGTATTGGTACAAAAGGAAAGGCAAAAAGGTTTTGAGATTGGTCAGTTCTCTTCTTTTTGTTTGCTTGTCTGTCAGTTTGTTTTTAGCATACCATTCAATGTTATGATCATTGACAAAGGCAAATGCAAGGCAATTTGGACTTGGGCAAAGACACATAGTGGAGCTTTGGCAAATGGGGCAAACCACTTTTGTTACAACAGTAATTGTAATGCAAGTGGTCTTTCAAGTATGGCTCACTAATGGAACCTTTTTTTCTGTTGTATGACTCACTTATACAAACTTGTTTTTCTGTTTTCTTTTGATGTTCAAACTTCTTAGTGAACTAGATGGCTGTTTGCATTCTTTGTCAACTGCTTCTGCTCACTGCACTGTGAACTGAGAATGAATGCTTCCATCGTAATTTAGGTAACCCTTTATTTGATTGCCTGTTTTAGTCATCTGTAAGATTGAACTATTGTGTCATATTGTGTGTGTAGTCTATCATGCAGGACAATGTGGAATTTTCATCAAACTGTTACAGGCATTGGCTTTCCCTGATTTGTTACATGCATTGGCTTCACCTGGTTTGTTAGAGGCATTGGCTTCCACCTGGTGTGTTTGAAGCATTGGCTTCACCTGGTTTGTTATAGGCATTGGCTTCACCTGGTGCGTTGTAGGCATTGCTTCCCCTGATTTGAGTTTGGCAATCAGTAATTGGAATATATTCTTTCATTTTCTGTAATCTTCTTTGACTTAAACCCAGGTTATCACGATATTTACATTTTATTTGTGATGGTTTCATATTGGATACATTGTTCGACCAATTTAATGAATAATTTAATTGTGTATATTTCTTATTAGTTTAACTCATTTCCTCATGTTTGAATTAGTGCTTGTAGTACATTTTACTAAATAAACATATATTACAGGTAACACTTACTTACTATTTATCTGCGTAATATACTGTTTGTTCACGTTTTCAATATATATGTGCTTTGATGATAAGCATGCTAGTAAACAGAAACTGAAGAAAATAATCAGACCCTGTACTATCAGACCCTGTACTCTCAACTCATCTGTTGTGATGTTTTTATTCATTAGTTTATTCATTCAGTTTCTGTTACCATTTTGGCCTCTTCTGGACCTCAAAGGAACTGCAAGCTGTCCTGCTAAACCAAGTAGGTCACTTAAAATACAGTGGACAGTAGGTGTACATTAAAATACATCCATCTTACATTATGTGCTTTATTTGTTTGCATTAAATATTCATTGATAGAACTGGTGAGTCCTGTAAAATGTAATACAAAATACTGTTCTGTTAAAGCGAATTATGTTACATCTGTTTGTACTAAATAACTGTTAGTAGCCAGCTGTGTGGTGTAAAGAAAGAAAGCACTGACCAAACTGTAGGTGACCTGAGAATGATCACAGACTCAAGTGGCTGTAGGAGCTGAAGGAAAGGATATGAGTGAGAGACTACTGTTGGTTCACCCATCCTGGAAGGACAGAGGACGTCCTTCCTCACCACATGGGTGACACTTTGCTAGAGCACTAGTGTTCATTTAGTTGAGTTCTGTGCTGACAAAGTCCATGCTGTCAAGGTAGACTAAAGCAATAGGAAGCTGAGGCCAAAGTGGCATATGAACGCAAGCTTTCCCTTGAAAGGTAGGGCATGTGGTGTCAGAGCGCCAATAGAGATTCCTGGACAGCAACAAAGGGACTGAAGGGGTCCTACCTATTCAGTGTTTTCCGCAGCCAGTCCACTGGAACTTAGTGGGTGCAGGCAGAGAAGCAGCTGTGCAAGGACCTGGAGGGAGCAAGACAAAAAAATATGCATTGGTTGGGGGTCTATAATTATTATTTAAAATTTTTTGGAATGAGCTAGTGGATATATTATCTAAATGTAGCAGACTGCCTAAATTATTGTTTTGGTGCTTGTAACAAAACTGATTTTTCAGGCATTTATCAAATATTTTAGAAGAGCTCTTATGGTTTAACCTGTGTTGCATCATGGTTTTACTCAAATTTGTGCATATCATTTCTGCTGCTTTAATGTGTTCCTGCTGTCATTAACCAAATATTCTGGTTTCTCATTAATGCATGTAGTTTATGCTTATCCTGAATAAAAGTATCTTTTACTATATATATATATATATATATATATATATACATAATGTGCATGGAATTCATTTGAGTAAAAACTCAAATATTAAAACTCAAATGTTGAATATGCAAAATATTGAAAAGGGAAATTTGCCCTTTCCCAGTCCAAGAGTTAGTATATATAATTAGCAGAGGGGTATGGAGTGCAGGTTTCAATATTTTCAGCCTCGAGCTGTTTGAATTTCAATATTTTGAGTTTTCATTATTATGAACTATATCATATATGTATGTACATGTGTGTGTGTGTGTTCATTCCTGCTATCATTAACCAAATATTCTGTTTTTATTTATTTACTCAGATATTTGAATACGTATAGTTGTACTCAAAAGGTAGAATACACAGTTGGTAAAACAGTTTTTGTGAGTGTAAAAAAGAGTGATTGCTCTTTTGAGTGAATCACATATGGGTGAATTCAATTTTGTATAGTGTAGGTCAGCAGGAGTGTGAAGGAAAATTAATGTTTTGCTGAAAAAGTGTTTGTGAAGATATACAACACAGTGTTATAGCAGATGGTGTAAATATCCAAGTGTTTGTGGGTTAGGGTTAGAGTGAGGTGTAGGTAAGGGGGTGGAGCCAGTGCTGTGCATTGTTTGTATTTTGTGTGTGTGTGTGTGGGTGTGTGTGTGTGTGTGTGTGTGTGTGTGTGTGTGTATATGTGTATGTGTATACGTATGTGGGTGTGTATGTGTGTGTGTGTGTGTTTGTGTGTGTATGTGCACGTGTTGTATGTGTATACGTATGTGTGTGTGTATGCATGTATATGTGTGTGTGTGTATGTGTGCATGTATGCATGTGTGTGTGTGTGAGTATGTGTATACGTATGTGGGTGTGTATGTGTGTGTGTATGTGTGCGTGTATATATGTGTGTGTATGTGTGCGTGTGTATCTGTGTGTGTATCTGTGTATATGTGAGTGTGTGTATATGTGAGTGTGTGTATATGTGAGTGTGTGTGTGTGTGTGTGTGCATGAGTGTGTGTGTCTGTGTGTATGTGTGCGTGTATATGTGCGTGTATATGTGTATATGTGTGTATGTGTGTATATGTGCACATGTGTATGTGTGTATATGTGCGTGTGTGTGTATGTGTGTATATGTGCACGTGTGTGTGTGTGTATATGCGCATGTATGTGTGTGTATATATGTGTGTGTTTGTGTATATGCGTGTGTGTGTGTGTGTGTGTGTGTGCATATGTGCATGTGTGTGTGTGTGTGTATATATATATATATATATATATATATATATATATATATATATATATATATATATATATAGGTGTGTGTGTCTGTGTGCTCTGTGTCCTTTTGTCTTGCTTAGTGCTACTGTTAGGCAAAGAGAAAAGATTTTTCGTAATGTAATATGTTGAGTCATCAGGTGAAGAAGATTTGGGATGGGCAAGAAAAAGACAACAAGAAACAAAGGCATCCAGTATGAGGTAGATGGAGTGTGTGAGAGGAGACCTGTGACAGTCAGTCATGACTGTCAAAAAAGGTAGGAGAGTGGCTTTGAATCGAGACAGATGGCAACGTTGATATGACACATCAACCCCATGTGTAAAGTGGGGGGGGGGGGGTCATTGATGATGAGGATGATTTGCAGGATTAGTATAAGGGAGAAGGCCATGATTAGGGGTGGGGTTAGGATTAGCACAACAACCCTAACTGCATCCATAATCCCACCATGGCCCCTAACTCTACACAACAGTATTTCTACCAAAGCAATACTCAATCTGAGTTTTCTGGCTCAGGTTTGCTGATAGAGGGCTTTTTAGTGGGATAGAAGTGTTCAGTCTTTTGTGATTCACTGCTATGAGTCATTCAGTGTTTTGTGATTCTCTGTTTTTGTTCTGCAATTTGTGATTTACTCTTTTGAGTTTTCTATCTTTCACGATGCATATATTTATATATAAGTTCATAGGAGATTACTAGACTAACAGCATAAGGGCCCTTACAGGCCTAGCCAATATAACCCGATTTTACCCAGTATATGACCCCTAGGGGCAAGAGGATGGCATGGATTTGTGCCTGTGCATTGAGTATCTTACAGATTGCCGCTGTCCATGAGGGACATAGGCACTACCCCAGGTGTGAATTTGTGATTCCCCATCCACTGATCTAAATTGTGTTTGAAGAGGTCCAGGAAGGACTCTGCTTAATGTGAATAGGAAGCCTGTTCCAAGGAAGGGGCAATCTCTGAGACTCATATCTGTCTCTCCAGCACATTTTGTTTGAGTTGCTGACTAAGTTTAGATCCCTAGACCTGATGATTCCCATGCTGTTTGACTTGTGGATGTGTAGCAGCTCCAACAGGGCTGGATTTGTGAGTGCCTTGTAGGTCAGGTATAGCTCACCTCTTAAAAGTTGGTAGGAGACAGAGTAAAGAAATAGGGCTTTTAGTATATCTGCATAGTTCATGTTACACCCTGTATTCTCTTTGTGAGGAACCTCTGATGTCACTCCATCTGTAAGTGCCTAGTCAAGTACATGCCAAATGGCACATTGTACTCGATTATTGGTCTAATGAAGGCTGAGTACTGCAGGGCTATAATTTCCTTGAGTCTGGATGCCATACCTTTACTTAAAAGTTATGCCACAGAAAAGGATTTCCTCACCACTGTGGACACATGCAGGTCAAAGTTCAGGCAATTATCTATCTGTGTACCTAGAACTCTCAACTCTGAATCTAAGAGATGTGTTATTGATGATGTAGCTTGCAGGGATATTTGTCTTCTCAAAGTGTATTATGATGCATTTTTTCACATTTAGTTTTAGGCCATGGTTCTGGCATCAATCATTTGTCTGATTTAGACCCACCTGAATGATATCTACATCACTGGGGATTCTATGATTGCCCCCAGCTTGCAGTAGTCTGCAAATTTTGTCATCCAGAGACCTTCCACATTTGCCTTGACATCAGAGAAGTATATTCCAAACAGGAGTGGCCCCAGTACTGAGCCCTGTTGCACACTACTAGTAACTGGTCTGGTCCCAGCACTGAGCTTTGTGGCACACCACTAGTAATTGGTCTGGTCCCAGCACTGAGCCTTGTGGTACACCACTAGTAACTATTCTGGTCCCAGCACTGAGCCCTGTGCCACACCACTAGTAACTAGCCCCTTGCTGGATCTGGATTCACCCACTTTAACCACACATATGCCCATGAGCTAATTGGCTATCCATCTGGTGACATACGGATTTATGCCCAGTTTTGTGAGTTTATTTGTAGTGCCTGAGTGGAGAATAGTGTCAAATGCCTTGGCCAGGTTGGGGTAGGTGGTATGTACTGTTTTACCCTCATCCATGGCCTTGGTGACTTTCTCAAAGAAATCCACCAGATTCAGTAGGCATGACCTGCTCTTGACAAAGCTGAATTGGGTCAAGTCCAGTGTCTGGAGGTCTCCTCTGTCATTATTTATCAGGTCCAATGATATTCTTTCCATGGTGTTACAAATAAGACTAGTTAAACGTATGGGTCTGTCATTTCCTGGATCAGTAGATGGTCCCTCTTTATGCAGAGGGATGACTGTTGCTGCCCTGCATGCTATCGGGACAAAGCCAGTCCAGAGGCTGTTTAAACAGAGATCCTAATCAACCTGATAAGTCCTGATTTAAGCTGTTTAAGGGGCAATCTGGTATATTGTCATGCCCCATTAAAGCCGTGATTTTAGCTTTAGAGAACGTAGTGGCTACCTGTTCTTTGGTGATAACTGGCGGTGGAGTGGTGTACGGTATTTTTTGTGGGAGAACTGGGGGTGATGGGGAATTGAAATTTGAGTCAAATTTGTCAGCCAGCAGATTTGATATGTCTTCCACCTGAGTATAGGTGATGCCACATTTCAAGTCATAGCCAGTTATAGATCACCCACCATGTCCCAAGATGCTCACTTAGCATTCCTTGAGGCATTAGAAAATATAAAGGTCTTACCCAACACCATAATTTTGGGTGATTTCAACTACCCTGGTATAGACTAGGTGAACTACCAAAGTTCTAACTCCTATGCCCAGCAGTTCATAGAATTTATAAATTCAAATGCCCTTGAACAACTGGTATGTTCTCCCACTAGAGGGGACAACATATTGGATTTACTCATCACAAATATGGGCGCCCATTGTACCACACCCGTTATCACTCCCTCTCTGGTCAGATCAGGCCACAAACTGATAACCCTGAACATCCTCACCCCTCCACCTCCCCCGGTCAAAGAAACCATCGTAAAAATCCTTTCCAAAGCAAACTTCAGACTACTTGCATCCAAAGTGGAAAGCTTCACTATTCCCTTGCAGAAGGATAATGATATCCAGGATGCAGAATCCTACACCAAGGCACTCTATATGCATCTTCAGGATTGCATGGACTGAGCTATCCCAAATAAAACCAAGACTCCTTCCTCAAGCAAGAAGAAACCAGTCTGGTGGACCCCGACCATAAGCAAACTTTACAATAAAAGGAGGAGACTTATACAAAAAAAGGCCAAATCTCAAGTAGAAAAATCATCCCTGATCAGCATTACTAAGAAATTGAGGGCCCTCATCAAGTCAACTAAAGCCAATTTCGAAAAGAAAGTTGCCAAGGTTGCCAAGGATAACCATAAGGCCTTCTATGGGTACATCAAAAACCTAAATGGCAACACTCGGGTCTGTTCTGAGCTAGTACAAAATGGAACAAAATACACTGACCCTTCTGACATTGCCAACATCTTGGCTGACAGGTTCAGTGCAAATCCCCCCCCCCCCCTCACCACCTGCAGGGCCTATTACTGTTCCAGGGGATTGTGTAACTCCAATTATTACTGATACGTTGGTTAATAAGGCTCTATCTAAAGCTAAAAACACTGCCTCCATGGGACCAGATGGTGTCTCGGGCTCTGTCATACGCGAGCTCCAAAATGAATTAACCTCACATCTGAATACCCTGTTCAGTCTCAACCTTTCGACAGGATATGTGCCCATAGAATGGCACACAGCAATGGTGGTTCCACTGCACAAGGGTGGGCCCACAAGCGACCCTGGGGACTACTGACCAATAAGCCTGACCAGTCTGATCTGTAAGGCAATGGAGCGAATCATTATGGAACTCATAAATGAAGAGATTGGGAACCTCCAAACACTTGACCCCACACAGTTTGGCTTCATCAAGGGCTGATCATGCCTCCTGAACCTAATGGACTTCTTTGAGACAGTTACTCAGGCTATAGATAAGGGAAAGGAGGTACACATGGCTTACCTTGACCTTGCTAAAGCATTTGACATCATTCCCCATTCGGGTATTATTGATAAACTCACCAACCTGGGCATAAACCCTTACGTCACAAGCTGGATTGCAAACTGGCTCACAAACAGATCCCACAAAGTAAGAGTAGCGGGATCTATGTCCGAATCCAGACCAGTAACGAGCGGTGCACCTCAGGGCTCTGTCCTGGGGCCCCTCCTGTTTGGCATATACTTCTCAGAAGTACAGGCAAGCACTGAAGGGCTGTGGCTGACCAAGTTTGCGGACGACTGCAAACTGAGTGCTATAATAGAGTCTCCAGCTGATATGGATATCCTCCAGAAGGGCCTTAATGAGACTGATGCATGGTGTCAAAGCCATGGTCTCAAGCTAAATGCAAAAAATGGGTAGTATTCCCCTTTGGAAAAAACAGAGTACCCGCAAACTACAACATAGGAGGTAATCCCCTGAAATCTGAAGAAGTAATAAGGGATCTAGGGACCCAAGTAGATAGTCAGCTTTCCTTTGATAACCATGTTGCCAAAGTGGTTAGAAAATCCTTCTGTGTGACCCATCTGATCACGAAAGGGTTTACATCAAGATCTAAGGATGTAGTGGTGCCCCTCTACTCTTCCCTCATCAGACCCATTATTGAGTACAATGCACCAATTGGAATGTACCTGGCTAAGCATCTCCAGCAGCTGGACAGACCACAGAGGTATCTCACTAAGAGGATTACTGGCCTCAAACAGTTGCCCTATGCAGCACAATTGAAAAAGCTAAGGCTTTTCTCTGTTGCATACCGCCTTCTCAGAGGTGATCTCTGTCTAACATACAGAGCCATGTCCAACCCAGAACTGTTGAACATGCTCCATCTTAGCAAAACCAAATCTGCCCGAGCTACATGCTCTAGGGATATAAACCTCAGCACAACAATGAATAGAACATGCTGGAGGGATAGATTCCCTTCGCAAAGACTTCCCTTGCTATGGAACAAGGTCCTGATGTACATAAGACAGAGCCCCTCACTATCTCTCTTCAAGAGGAACCTTGACGAGTGGATGGGTAACAGAAAGTTCACACCAGGGATCATACCAACAGCTCTACTAGATAGGGGCCTAGGGTACTAGCTGCTAGATCAAGGGCCTAGGGAACTAACCAAAGGGGCGGTGAATACTGCACAATGTGGCTGGGCTAATATATGCCCTCGGGCAGACAGCCCAGTACCTACCTATGAACCATGTACAACTAATTCTGCACATAATTGGGTGTTGCCCTTAAGACTGCGGACATAACTGAAAAATTCCTTATGGTTATCATTAGATTTGGAGGCTATTTTTACCTCGAATACTGCTTTCAGAGATTTGACTAGTACCCGGATTCACTTGTTTAAACTAATAAGAGCTGTGTTTCTCTTTTGTGTCCATTCCTTTTTACTTCTTGACAGGATTTTCTTTCTTTGTGCTGTTCAACTTATTAATACTAGGAGTCCACCAGGGTGGCTTGTTTTTGCGGATTGACCTGGGTTTATTTCGGTCTAGTACTGCGTTTTTTGTGCAATTGTTTATATGGTCATACAGGGCTTTTGTGTATGCCTCTGCATAGTATTCTGTTGTGGGAGCTTGGAAGCTAGTTATGCCATCCCTTAATAGGAAATGATTTACCTGAGAGAAGTTCTTAAAGTTTTGGGGTTAGGTAGTCGGAGTAGTTTTACCTTTATTTCAAAAGAGACCACTTTGTAATCTGATCTTACTAGTGAGGACATAACAATAGGTGGGGTGCAGCACTCTCCCATATTTCTAAGTATCAGATCTAGGATATTTGTTCCCCTGCTGGGATTGCTGACCAGCTGCTCCAAGGCATTTGAATTAACAAAGTCAAGAAATCTTTGGGCCTGCATACTAGTGGTCATGTATGCCTCCCAATTAATGAAAGGGTAGTTAAAATCACCCATGTGTATGGTATTGGGCTGGATGGTGAGTGATTCTAGTGACTTCAGGTATGACATATGGGTTTTCTAGTTCATAGTGTGGGACCTGCAGCTAGCAAGGACACGGTAATGGTTAGTTGGACATGAAGTAGCTCAAGCATGTGATATTGTTTGACCAGCCTTGAGGTGCGCTTATCCTTTATATAGATAGATACACCTCCACCTTTAGCTCTTTCACATTCATTATAGCCATACACTGCCAGAGTGCTTTCCATGAATCGAGAGAGGTGGCAACGTTGACTAGGAGAGCTACCAGGAAGTGCAGTTTCTTGTTGAGGCTCCTGGCATTGAGCAGTAACACCTTTAGCTTGTCTGGAGTAGCTTTTGTTATGTTAGAAGGTTTTCTTTTTGGCAATGCCTAAAAAAGTCACTATAGGGGTGGATAATGTTTTGGCCAATATTCAAAAGTCTAGGGGTGACAGGTGAAGACCATCCCTGGCAAAGCAGTGTGACCCATCAGCCATGGCCTCCCAGGCTGACAAGTATTGGACCCCTTTGGAATGACACCAGTAGCTAAGCCAACTGTTAAAGTTGATCATTTTGTGCTGATATTGTGGCACCATCCTTGGAGACAGTAAAATGCTGCTCAGTGTTAGGCTCATAGCTGCCTGTAACACATATTCTGAGAGCTCAATCATGTCTGTCTTCATGTAGTCCAAGGAGGTACATCTCAGGCCATTCATGCCTACATGGACTATGACTGGATTATACTGATATTTAGGGGTAAGTGACCTGAGTGCTTGTGTGATCTGATGAATCCTTGCCTCTTACAGGCAACTAACTGTAACCTTTCTCTTATCCAGCCTGGCAAGAGGGACATCAGTGTGTCTCACAATGGAGTCTCAAATGACTGGAATATTTAGTCATGGAGTGTTTCATTATGGGCCTGGTAGGTGGGACAGAATGAGAAGTGGTTTTATGTGTTGTGATGAGAATTGTCTTGTTTGTGTACATGCAGAGTTTCTGAGGACTATGTCTGAGAGTCCTTTGAGGTTTGGGCAAGTTACATATAAGCACCTCTGCATGTATGAGTCAATGTGTGTGGTCCTTTCTGGATGCGGTGAGTGAAGTGTATGAGTTGCTGACAACCTGTTTGTTGATTTTGGTGTCTATATGTGAGAATTTAGTCTCCAATGTCAATGTGTAACTCCATCTCTCACATAATGTATTTGTCTGTTCAAGAATTAAGTAGTTGTCAGTGTATATAAGACAATTGCTACATTGCCACAGGATATCCATGTCCACCAAGCTGGATGCAGATTTAGCAGGAAAGTGCCCATCCATGGTTTCAGGTCCTAATGTGTACTTGAAAGGAATATGAGTGGAGAGTGTTTGTAACCGGATGAGGGAAGTGTGCTTAGATGGTGTAACCTGTGGGTCTGTATTAGAACATCGAATATTTAACAGTTCGAATCACTAAGGGTCGACCTTTAGTGATTGAACTGCTAAAACATCGAATGTTCTGAAAAAAAAAATAAAAACAACAAAAAAAAATGGTGTAGGCAGGGGACAAGCCCCCCTGCACCCCCCACACTCCCGCTATTTAAATATACCAACTCCAAGACTGCACTTCATTGAAGTAAACAGAAATCTCCCCTTACGGAGATTTCCGTTTACTTGTTCGATGTTCTGCAGTTTCTCTATTCTCGTGTCGACAATGTCAGATTCGACATTGTCGGCTTTCGAGAATTTAATGTAGACCCGTAATCTACAGCTAACCTAACACCAAATCAGATGCTCTCTGAGCAGAAGTAGTCATGAGTGCTATAATAAGGTAATTAGTACATAAACGTTCACAGTATAATGAAAATAAGGATTGTTAGGGCACTGGCACAGCAAACGGCTCCATGTAAAGGTGCTGAATATATACCAACACTGCAAATACAGAAAACTGACCGAGCCCTCTGGCTAATAAAGCAACTACACTTTTGTGAGCTTTCCACTCACATCGACCAGTAAACACCTACAGCCACTTCATGAATAATCCCAGTCCTCCTAATGTGAAACCACAGTAAGAGAGTGTCCAGGGTGACATGCTACGAAGCAAACTTAAATATTTGACATGCATCCACAAGCAAACCTTGTGGAAGCCTTTGTAAATTACAATATATATATATATATATATATATATATATATATATATATATATATATATATATATATATATATATATATATATGGATTCATGTCATTTCATCAAAAGTTTTAAATGTCAGGTAACAAAATACCAACATTCAAATTGTCAAAAATGAACAAAAGTAAACAGTTTTTATTCACAGGGTACAAGCCCCCCTGCCCCTCAAACCCCCTGCTAATTATTTATATTAACATCCAGATCACAGTACAGTGAGAAAAGGGACAATTCCCTGATCTCCACAGTGTAGTGAGGGAAGGGATAATTCCCTGATCTCCACAGTGTAGTGAGGAAAGGGACAATTCCCTGATCTCCACAGTGTAGTGAGGAAAGGGACAATTCCCTGATCTCCACAATGTAGTGAGGAAAGGGACAATTCCCTGATCCCCACAGTGTAGTGAGGAAAGGGACAATTCCCTGATCCCCACAGTGTAGTGAGGAAAGGGACAATTCCCTGATCCCCACAGTGTAGTGAGGAAAGGGACAATTCCCTGATCCCCACAGTGTAGTGAGGAAAGGGACAATTCCCTGATCCCCACAGTGTAGTGAGGAAAGGGACAATTCCTGATCCCCACAGTGTAGTGAGGAAAGGGACAATTCCTGATCCCCACAGTGTAGTGAGGAAAGGGACAATTCCCTGATCCCCACAGTGTAGTGAGGAAAGGGACAATTCCCTGATCCCCACAGTGTAGTGAGGAAAGGGACAATTCCCTGATCCCCACAGTGTAGTGAGGAAAGGGACAATTCCCTGATCCCCACAGTGTAGTGAGGAAAGGGACAATTCCCTGATCCCCACAGTGTACTGAGGAAAGGGACAATTCCCTTATCCCCACAGTGTACTGAGGAAAGGGACAATTCCCTTATCCCCACAGTGTACTGAGGAAAGGGACAATTCCCTGATCCCCACAGTGTAGTGACAAAAGGGACAATTCCCTTATCCCCACAGTGTACTGAGGAAAGGGACAATTCCCTGATCCCCACAGTGTAGTGACAAAAGGGACAATTCCCTGATCTCCACAGTGTAGTGAGGAAAGGGACAATTCCCTGATCCCCACAGTGTAGTGGGGAAAGGGACAATTCCCTGATCTCCACAGTGTAGTGAGGAAAGGGACAATTCCCTGATCTTCACAGTGTGGTGGGGAAAGGGACAATTCCCTGATCCCCACAGTGTAGTGACGAAAGGGACAATTCCCTGATCCCCACAGTGTAGTGACGAAAGGGACAATTCCCTCATCTCCTCTGTACTTCAATTACACTGTCAATTTTCCTTTTATCCTTACATGTCACCTTTTACGATTTCGACATTTAGAGTTCGACATTTTGTCTCTTGACATTTACACCTTTCAAAATATTGGCAGCATTAAGTAAGTTGACTATTCTTAATGTCAGCATTTGTTTTGTTGACACACTTTCGTCAACAAAAAAGATGGTGAACAACTGTGTAAGATTGCAATATTACCAGTACTGGGGAAAATGCCCTTTCCAGAGTAACCTGTGATCTCAGAGATAAACTCGGGTCGGCTCCCTGCAAAAAAACACATGGCTTTATTGTTGCACGCTCTGAGGTAATTTCTTGGAGTATGCATACTACAGCATCATTTTTTATGTTTTTGTATTGACATTAGGGATATCAACATTTTGTGTGTTTCATATTAAAGAATACCTATACATTTGCAATGCTGATCGACCAAAACACCAATCAATCAACATAACCTTGACCACAAAACGTTGAAACACATTAAATCAAATGCACTTGAGTACTTAAAAGCTATTAATTAGTTTGTTACGTAAGACAACAGTGTAGCTAGTTTGTTACGTAAGACAACAGTGTAGCAGGGACTGTTTTTTTACCCTTTCCCCTCTGTAGTGCGAGTTGTTAAGTATATGTAGCAGGGAAAATGGGATGGGCATAACCCCACCACACATGGTGAGTGCAGGGGAGCTTGCCCTCTGTATAGAGCACGTTTCATGTTTTTTCAGGGTTTTGACTTGCAAAGAATATTTATTGTCAAATAAATTAAATTGAGAAATAAATGTAGTTCTTATTAAACAAGCCAGTCTAAATATTCAGTTCACCTTTCAGGTAGGCATTTCTATATTACAGCCAACTTTTACACTTTCTTTCTATGCCGAACTCAGGCAGAGTAACTGGCAAAAGTAAAACAGTGCGTTCTGAAACATCTACATAACAGAGTATCTCACTTTGCAATTCCAGCAATGGGGTACAATGAAACTTCTTCACTTTTCAAGTTCAACAATAGAGAGCACCAAACAGCTTTGCTTTTTATTCAGGCAGTGTCATCCAGCTTTGATGCAGAAGGCTGTGGGTTTTATTCCCACACAAGGAGGATGGCTTTCTAATGTAGCACTGC